>NW_023601754.1:31867942-32157858 GCF_014898055.3 Talpa occidentalis
AATAATTCCATGTCTTATGTGGCCCTGGTGTCTTTCACAGATGGTCACAACATTTGCTAATTTGTTCTACAGGTAGTGCAAATTAATGTGATTTTCTTTGACTCTTATTCTTTTTCAATGTGGACAGATAGTTTTATTTTTACCTGAAATCATAGCTACTGTGCTTAATATGTTTTTGTTTCCTTTAATAAAGAAGATTCTGTTCTTTTCAAAATGGTAGCTTTCTTTGAATGCAACTTTGAATGTTGGGGAAGCGAAGAGGAAGTCAGTAGAAATATGTTCATATCTCAGATAGCGAGATGTTGTGTAACTAATACTACTTAACTAGAAATCATTTATTCATTTGCATAGCCATTTTTGACACACCAGTTATTTACAATGCAGTCTATTTACTGCATGTATTGTGTCTTGAATATCTTTAGTCTATTGGGATTCTAAAATAAGACAGAAATGACTTCTTTTTAGTGGTGAACTTAATGTAGTATTACATACATTATTGATTCTCAGTTATGCACACCTGAGACTTATTTAACATTAAAATGCATGCTACTTCAATTTAAAAAAAAAATTTTTTCCATTTTCTTAACATTTCAATGGTCATAATAAAAAATATTCTGTAGGAGTTAAAAAAAGTAAAATACAATTATAACCAGTTAAATACTAAGATCTACTTGGAGAAATGTCTGATTCTAGATCTAGGCAGGAGGTATAAAGAATGAATCTAGAACATCTTTTTATACTCAAAAATATCAATAATATCAGTCAAAGAAAACCACTGTTGTATGAAAACTCAAGGAGGTGGGAGTCAGACTGGAAAGACTGTTCATCCATAGCAGTTATGGTGATAAATTAAAATTAATGGTATATAATTTAATATAAAATCATTGGATTTGATCACATTTAGAGAGTACTAACAATTACTCTTTCATGAACTGGTAGCAGGTAAAAAAGTCTAGTATTAGTGTGGCTTATTGTACATGCTACATCTCAGAGTAACTAAATAACCAGTGAGGGAAATTGTGTTAATGAACATGTTCATTTTTAAAAATTTATTTATTGATGCATATAAGAGTTGGGTGCAGGCCAGAGATGTGAGGGTGAGAGGATTCACTTGAGACAGAGTGGGGAACAAAATAGGTAGATCTACTGAAATATACTGCTGAGGGGAGCAATGGGTGAGACAGGAGAGGTCTGCTGCACCATGTGGGTCAGCTCCCTGGTCAGGGATCTCACTTGTGCTGCAGTGGCTGCAGATTGCTTCATAGTGCTGTGTCTTAACCCCTTGCGCCACCAGGGAGGCCTCCAGTTGTTTTTTTGTTTTTTTTTTTTCCCTTAAGATTTACTCATGGACCTCCCTGGTGGTTGAGCACAGCACTATGAGGCTGTCCACAGCCTCTCCAGCACAAGATCATTCCTAACTGGCCAGGAAGCTACCCACATGGTGCAGCAGACCTCTCCTGACTCTCCCATTGCTCCCCTCAGCAGTGTATTTCATTCAGTCTGCCTTTTCTGCTCCCCACTCTGCCTCTGGTGAATCCTCTCATCACCCACACTTCTGGCCTGCACCCCAGTTCTTCTATGCATACACAAGTAATTTTTAAATATTTTATTTTTATTTTTATTGTTTTTTTAATAGAAGAGCTGGGGTGCAGGCCAGAGGTGAAGGAATGTGATTTACTGAAATATACTGCTGAGGGGAGCAGCTGGAAATACAGGAGAGGTCTGTTGCATCATATGTGGGTTAGCTCCCCGGCCTGGGATTGAACTTAGGTCATAGCTAAGACTTAACCCCTAGGCCACCACCCAGGCCCTGAACATACTCAGTTTTTATAAAATTAAAAAAAAAAAAAAAAAAAAGGTAGAAATAGAAAGTCACCATTTTGTAGCCCTCAGTAATTTTTGGTTATGGATATCACTGCCACCATCACTAACAAAGATAACTAACAACAAAAAAAATACATTTCCTATGAATCAGTCAAAATTACAATAATAAATAAAAAAAAGTACAATAAACAACAAAAGTTTTGATCTTAAGTCACGATTCCAAACCAGGCACAATTCTATCCTCAGGCTTATTTGGCAAGGTGTGGCAGCATTATTATTATTATTACTGCTTTTAATTTTAACAATTAGGGGACACTATTGAGATCTAGTGGTAGAAGTGAGGGATGCTACTAAGTTTCCTATCACACACAGGAAGAACCCCAGAAAAAAGAACCACCCACAAGACTTAATTTAAAAAAAAAAGGCAACATTACAAAACCTCTGATTTAGATCTATCAGTTTGCAGAAAATACAGAATATAGAAGGTCATGTTAAATGATACAGTGTAGGGATCATCAGTAAAATCTGTCCTAAAGGAAGCTCAGCAGGAAAAATGTTCTTACCTTTCAACAAAGTCAGAGAGAGAGGGAGAGAGAGAGAGAGAGAGAGAGGCAGAAAAAATGAGATAATTAAAGGACAGTTAAGAAAAAAGAGACTATTAATAACAATTAAGAAATTTAACAAAATAAGGGGGTTATAATTGTATGGGGAATATAAAAATAAAATTTAAATAAAATTAAAAAAATTTTAAAAGTCTTGCTACCAGTCATAATATACCTTAAAACCACACATAAGAGATTGCAATATTATGGGGCTAACTGGAGATTTTGACTTTGACCTACTGCTTTATCATACCTAACAAATTATTATCTGACAAGTGTTAATATTGTGAATGTTTAAAAATATGTAAGTCCTTTCCTCCAAACCCTCTCCCTCCCCCTCCCTTGCATGATGTCTCTAGTTTATAATTGTCTGTTTGTTTTTGTTTTGTTTTGTATTTTTATTATTTTTCCCCTGATGCTTATTTGGTTCCCCTATATTCCTTCCATAAGTGAAACCATTGTGGTGATCGTGCGTGGGTGAATTGGTGGAGGAAATTCTATGGGGACTACACCTGAGGAGGGAAAAAAAAAAGCAAACATTATTTTAAAAGGTAATGAAAAATAAAATGCAGATGTAGAGGTTGGACACAGCACTGAGAGGCAGTCCACAGCCTCTGCAACATGAGTTCGATTCCCTGCCAGCCAGGGAGATACCCACATGGCATAGCCAATCTCTCCTGTCTCGTCCGCTGCTCCCCTCAGCAGTGTATTTCTGTCAGTCTGCCTGTTGTATTTCCCACTCTGACTCTGGTGAGTCCACTCATCCCCCGCACCTCTGGCCTGTACCTCAGTTTTTGTATGCATGAATAAATAAATCTTTGGAAAAAATGAAAAATAAAAATAAAATGCAGTGGTAGACAGAAAATAAAAAGGATGTGGTATATGTACATGATGTAATACTACTCAGCTATTAAAAAAAGGAGGGGGGCTCCCTAGCTGCACAAGCGTTAGTCTCAGTGCTGCCAAGCTATCACCCGCCACTGCGGCATGAGTTCGATCCCCAGCCAGGGAGCTAACTCTCATGGTGCAGCAGACCTCTCCTGCCTTGCCCGCTGCTCCCTTCAGCAGTGTATTTCAGTAGATCTGTTCTGCTCCCCACTCTGGTGAATCCTCTCCCCGCCATAACTCTGGCCTACACCCCAGTTCCTATATGCATAAATAAATCAAATAAATTAAAAAAATGTAAGTCCTTATATGATATACATGATGCACAGATATATATATTTTAAATAGTCCTGGAATTTGCCTCAGAATAACCCAGAGATGGAAGAAATACATGAAGTGTGAACATGAAACAAGATTATCCATTACTTCATAGTTGTTGTTGCATGGATGATGCTTACCTGGAGGATTATTAAACTATGCAGTGTTTGAAATGTCTCTAACAATATTTTAAAGATTTATTTAAATAGAATTTAGCCCACCACTTCTAATGAAAGACGAAAAATAAGTCATCCACTAATTCATTACCCCATTTATTAATGTATATTTTTTTAATCTGATTTACTACATGAAAACACCTGGCTTTTTGAGCCTAAGTCCCTTGGATTTGAATTCCAGTTCTCTCAGTGAAAAGTAAATGGGATTGATGAAATTATCTCACCCCTATCATCATCATTTTACTCTTTTCCAAAATGTTAATAGCTGTTGTATTAGAAAACATAAGTGAGGGCCTCCCCTGGTGATGCAGCTGTTGAGCACTGTGCTGCGAAGCTGCCCACAGCCTCTTCGGCACTAGTTCAATCCCTGGCTACTGTCGAGGGTCCCACATGGTGTGACAGACCTCTCCTGCCACTCCCGCTGCTCCCCTCAGCAGTGTATTTCGTCAGTCTGCCTGTTCTGTTCCCTGCTCTGGCTCTGGTGAATTCTCTCACCCTCCCCCACTTCTGACTGTACCCAGTGCTTGTATAAATAGATAGATAGATAGATAGATAGATAGATAGATAGATAGATAGATAGATAGATAGATAGATCTTTAAAAAAAAGAAAGAAAGAAAGAATTCATAAGTGAAAAATCTCTTAGACATTGCTTGGGATAAAGTTAGAATGTGATAAATTGTTGCTACTGTTATCACTACAAACTTTTCAAGAAGAAAAGTCAGCATACTGATTTTAAAGCACTGTGTTGCATCTATCAAGTAGTTGGTTTATCTTTAGTAAGTAACTAGATTTGGGATTCACAAAATTGCCCTATGAGTGGTCACTAAAAATTAGAAATACTATAGACCTCACCCTTCCCAAGTCTTAATTTTCTTTGTAATTTATTCAGTAATTTGGTTTCACTTGGTAAAGCGGATTGTTATGACTTGTACTGACCTGAATTCCCTCAACTGTCTTCAGAGTGAATAATTATTGATTTTTTGTAAGGGCTATTTAATTAAATAGATACCAGGAAGAGATAACATTTCTGTATAGAGAGAAATGACTGAAGGTGATTATTAAATTTATTTTCCTTGTGGAATCTTGATAAAGCCTTTGTTAATTTATATATCCTTCCTTAGGACATGCCTGTCTCTCATTCACCTTCTTTTCTGTCATTTTCATACTGTTGAGATGGTGCCTTTTTAGTTGATATGTCTGACATTTCTCAAAGAGTTGGCTTGACACATGTGTACTAATAAAACACAGATATTGAAAGATTAATAGTACATTAAGAAAGGGCATGCATGAGAGTATGACTAAGTTTGATATGTGAAACTTATTTAGGTGGTTAAAATAAATTTACATGACACTTACCTGCATATCAGAAAATACCATAGTCAACTCAGACACCAAACGCCTGTGTAAATAATCTAATAAATATATAATTCTGCTTGAAATATTAAATGCTTTTATCCCTGTTGTTTGTTAGGTTCCAAACACTGTGCTGTGGTCTAGAAATGTTGTGTGAGTAAGACAAAGTGAATGCCTTATCTCCAGGATCGCATAGTGAAATGGGAAGTGCAGTAAGCATATACTAGAGAGCTCAGTAAGTGATGTAGTAGGAAGGAGGCAATCTCAGGCAGAGTTGTGACCCAGAGAAAGAGCATAATCCAGACTGTTGATGTAAGTATGAGCACCTCGTTTGGTACCTAAGACTTGACATGAGTCAGCTAGGTTAAGTGAAAAGATGGGGTAAGTAGACATAGTTCTAGTCATTACATCTAATGCATCTAGTCATTACAATCCACATGTTGAGAGGGAGAACATCAAAAGGGAATATTATACACTATTACTGATGTACTGCTCTTGACCTCAATGTTTGTTGTTTAATCAAGGCTAAGTGGACCAATATTTCTCACAGAAATACATAATAATGTGAATTTAAAAGAAAATCCAAATGTTTGCAGGATTGTCCAGACTATGTTTTGGGGATTCATAGATATTTGATTTTTAAAGATTTATTTTTATTTATTTATGCATACAAGAACTGGGGTATAGCCAGGAAGTGAGAAGATTCACAAGAGACAGAGTGGGGAGCACAACAGGCAAATCTACTGAAATACACTGCTGAGAGGAGCAGTGAGCGAGACAGGAGAGGTCTGCTGGGTCATGTGGGTAGCTCCCTGGCCAGGAATTAAACTCATGCCACAGTGTCTGACCATAGCTCAATAGCAGTAAGACTTTAACCCCTGTGGCACCAGGGAGGCCCATGAGTGAATAGATTTAAAGAAAAGTTTTAATTTAGGTGTACTTTGAAAATTTTGGCCAGCATACCTGTTGATGTATTGAATTGTATCACCATGATATTTTTGTATAAAACAACTTTTTCTTGAGTATTTTTAGTATTGTCTCTGCTGCAAACTGACATTTATGTATTATTATTATTATTATTATTATTAAAATAAGAGTAGGAAAAGAAATCACACAATCAAAATAGTAATATTAATATGTACAGTATACTATCACCCTTTTTGAGCACCCACTGTGTTAACTATCTTACTCTGCACATCTTCTGGTATTCTGAGGCCTTATTTAAATATTTCAAAACATTTATATAGTATGGAAATTTTTTTCAGGCACACCATAAACAGAAATTATTATATATGGCCACATGTAATTATCACTGCGGTTTTAGGAGAAGGGTTTATTGTCCCAAATGTAGAGATTTACTGTAAGTTGAGTTCTTAGCATAAGTTCGTAAGTTAGGTCTTGATGCAAATCCTAGGATTTCCAAGTCCCATTTATTAAACTACACTCAGAAAGAACTCTGGGTCTAAACTCTAGTTTTTAGAGCACACATTGTAAAGCATTAAATACTATTGTTTGATTAATTGTTTTATATCTTGTGTTCTCCATAGCTTAGGTAATACTTAGTATTACTAGGTGGATAAATATATCAATATTCAAAATTACAGAATTTTCTGGAGGATTTTTGTGCTCCTACCTGGTTGTTCCAAAAAGCAGTGCTACAAATTTAGGGAGACAATAATATTTCAAGTCTGAAATCCATTTTTTTTGTCTATTTGTTTTATTTTATTTTTGTTGTCACAAAGCTAGGTGAGGCATTTCTTCATGCCAACTTCCGTGAAATTTATATTACCTTCCTAATCCGTCTATTTCTGCACTAGGTTGAGAAATAAAATGTCCACAGTTTGATTTCTCAACTCATTGAAATGGTTGGAAACTGAAGTATTATGCTTTTATCATCTGTCATTCACATTCTTAAAGCATCACCAGTGTTCTGATGTAATTCACTCCATAGGGATATTTCATCATATGATACACATAATCTGTTTTCACAACTAATTTATTCCTTTAATAGATTCAGTAGCTTTTCCCTGTGTGTGAATGATAAAAGTATTTACCTTGATCACATTGCTACAGTCGGGAGAGTTTCCATAAGGAACCTCCCCAGGAGGTTCATTATTAATATATTTCAGCCTGAATCTCAGACTCTCCAATTCCAATGTCATTGCTTTTTTTCTGATATGGTGAAAGTCAATTACTTCTTAATCCAGATCATTTTTACTTCTTGATGTGGATTCCTACTTCAGTCAAAACATAACAATCCCTATATGTAAGGCTCATTCATCATCACATGCATAACTATCAAACATTCACTCCTAACATAGTGGCTTTCCTGATTCCTCTTGGGCTTATCCATACCCTGTACAATTTTCAAAATATAGTTCAATTCTTCCTCTGCAAAGTTATCTTTTTTTGAAAGATTTATTTATTTATGCATACAAGAGCTGGGGTACAGACCAGAGATGTGGGAGGTGAGAGGATTCACCAGAGACAGAGTAGGGAACAAAACAGGCCGACTGACTGAAATACACTACTAAGGGGAGCAGCAGGTGAGACAGGAGAGGTCTGCTTTGCCATGTGGATTGCTCTCTTGCCGTCTGGGGATCAAACTTGTGCTGCAGAGGCTGCGGATTGCTTCATAGTGTGGTGCTTAACCCCTTGTGCCACCAGGGAGGCCCTGCAAAGTCATCTTTGAATTTCTTGTTCCATGGTTTCTTCTAACTTTAGTCAGATGCAGTGTTTTCATCATAGTATAACCAAAATTAATTTTTGAAAATATAAATCAGATCAAGTGACTATTCTTACTTATATCCTTTAGTGGCTGCCCAATAAACAATAAATTAACAATAAAAGCTAAAGTCCTCACCATAGTCTAAAAGACCCCGTCAGCTCCTGCTGAAGTCTCCCTCTTTTTTTTTTAAAGATATATTTATTTATGTATACAAGAACTGGGGTGCAGAGTAGAGGTATGAGGAGTGAGAGGATTCACCAGAGACAGAGTAGGGAACAGAACAAGCAGATTGACTGAAATATACTGCTGAGGGAGCAGCGGGCAAGACAGGACAGGTCTGCTGCACCATGAGGGTTGCTCCCTGGCCAGCAGGGGATTGCAGTCATGCTGCAGTGGCTGGAGATAGCTTGATAGTGCTGTCTTTAACCCCTGCGCTACCTGGGAGGCCCCTGAAGTCTCCATCTTTACCTCATTCCATCTCTAATTCTCAGTGCATTCCAATCACAATTGTTCTTTATTATTCCAGTTTCTGTGCACTAGTGATAAAGGCAGAGCTTGGTTGGGTGTTCTGCTTTAGGATCTGTAAGGAGCCTGCAATCCAGATTTTGGTTAAAGTTGGGGGCTTGACTGAAAGAATCTGGTACTAGGTTTACTAGGTAATGAAAGGTTTAGTTCCTTGCAGCCTGGTGGACTAAAGCCTTCTGTTCATTGCTGACTGCTGGTCAGTGCTCAACCTTAGCCCTCAGTTCATTGGCACGTGGGCCTACCATATATATCCTCTTGCTTCATCAAAGTCAGCAATGATGAAAGTTAATAGTGAGACTCTGCCGATAAGACAGAAGTTATTATTTTATAGAATATAATCACTGACAATAGATTCCATGTCATTTTCTGTGTTTTGTTCAGCAGAAGCAAATCACAGTTGCTACCAACACTCAAAGGGTAAGGCCTACATAAGGGTATAAATTCCAGGAGGAAAGATCTTTGGGGGAAGTCTGCCAGCACACTTAACCTCAGTTTCTTCCTTGACTTTTACAGTCTTTTGGACTTCAGAGAATATGTATGCACTCTTCCTTCTGTCTACAGTGTCCTTTTCCTGCCTTTCTGCATAGCTGGCTTCTTACTGTTTATTTCCCCCATTCAAATACCATCTTGTTAGATAGACTTTGGTTTACCATAGTAAGCATATTTTCTGTGCTTAGTATATATTTTTGAACAAATACATGCAAGGCAACCGGAAATGGGTTTTGGGTGTTCACTTTTGTGTAGGTCTGGATGATTTTTTTTTTTAACTTTTTAACTCAGGTGACAGTGAAAAGTCCAAAGCTGGTGTTCACAATTACTTTAATTTATATTTAGAATGGACAAGATTCAGGAGTTGACTCTGACGAGGTGTAACAGATGGTGTGGGTCATTTTTCACCAGCCGGTGTTTGAAATCCAGATTCATCAATTACAAAACTGATGTGTAGCTCCATGGTTTACTCAAGGTATGTGACAGTTGTGTGAGAAGTATGTACTGTATACAAAGAAGGAAGGAAGGAAGCACATTTTTTGAGCCTGTTTCTTCATTTACCAAATGTGTATATCCCCATTCTCAGTATATAGAAATAGAGAGCATAGTAAATGTAGAAATGCTAACTGCTATATTTCACTTTTTATGAAAGATAGAGGTAATGTTAATCCCAAAGAAATAGTAGTCTAATATCCTATTCTCATATTCAGGGTCTTATATTTGTGGAACCCTATGTTAAGCAAATTTAAATGGTTGACCTTCCTGGAGAAAATATTTTTTTCTTTTTTTTCAAAGATTTATTTTATTTATTTATGCATACAAGAACTGGGGTGTAAGCCAGAGGTGCAGAAGTGGGGGGTGAGAGGATACACTACAGAGTGAGTAGCAGAACAGGCCCATTTACTGAGATACACTGCTGAGGGGAGCAACAGGTGAGCCAGGAGAGGTCTGCTGGGCCATGTGGATTAGCTCCCTGCCAGGGATCGAAATCATGCTACAGTGGCTGGCGATAGCTTGATAGCACTGAGACTTTAACCCCTGCGCCACCAGGGAGGCATTGGAGAAAATCTTTGATAGGAGCATCATTAATTTCTAAGAAGGAAAGGAATTGTAGCTAATCTTACACATCTTTAACTGTAACTCCTTCCTCCCATCAAAAATTTCACAGAACGGGGCCTCCCTGATGACGCAGGCGGTTGGGTGCGGAGCTATGGGGCTGTCCGCAGCCTCTGCAGTGTGGGTTCGATCCCAGCTGGCCGGGGAGATGCCCACATGGCACAGCAGACCTCTCCTGTCTCACCTGCTGCTCCCCTCAGCAGTGTTTCAGTTGGTCTGCCCTTTCTTTTCCCAGCTCGGTCTCTGGAGGGTCCTCTCACCCTCCCGCACTTCTGGCCTGTGCCCCTGTTCTTGTATGGGTGGATCAATCTTAAAAAAAAAAAAAAAAATTACAGAACCTTGAAAAATCCCCATTATGGTACAAGCAATAATTGATGTCTATTATAACCATTCTAATCACTAACAAACACTTTAATATTTTCCATGCTTATCATGTCTGTATATTTCTGGTCATTTAATAGCCAAGTAATTTTTATTAGGGCTAGAAATCACACTCTGTGTTCTATGCACCACTACCTCAGTCACAACAGCAACAGTTTCCTTTATCAGACTGGCATGAGATGAGAAGACCCTGCATTTAGGCTAATATATCTTTTGTCAAATGTCGTTTTATTTCAAATTGTGTGATTTAAGTTTTGATATATTAGAAACTCTGAAATAGCAAATGTGTTATAATAGGATCTATTGTACTAGATGATTTGTTTTCTTTTTAAATTACCATACATTATTTTCTATCTCTCAGCCCATCTTCTTTCATTTCAATGTTTCATGTACTAATGTTTTGTTTATTTGTTTCTTCAAGATCACTTTTCAATTATTCTGGTCAATGAATTCACTCCCTTTCAGATTCCTCCAGGATTTCCAACACATTTCACAATGCTACTTTGTCCCTTATGCCCTCAAGTATATACTTATGTTCATATAGTAGAATATTTTTTTCTCAAGCCTTCTAAAGCATGAATGGGGGTGGGAAGGCAATCAATTTTGATAAAATGAGTATCTTCTTTATTTTCATTCCTTTTTTTTTACCTTCACATATATATCTAGAAAAGAATTATTTAATATTAAATCAGGGGTTATGTTTATTTAATATAGCCTCCTGATATTTGCACTTACATTAATATTGATGACTTACTAAATAATTTTGTATGTATGTTCGCACCTTATTAAATTTACTCGATAAATAATAGAGTAAATATGGTTGTACAGTATTTCCTTTCTCTTAGACCTAAGTCCTTACACCTGTTATCTCTTCCATTTGGATCAAGCTACTGTGCTTATCCCTTCTCCTTCCTCAGGATAACTTCTATTTATTATAGTTTTCAACTTGGGTATTTTTTTATGAGGAAATCTCTCCTTGAACCTGAGGTTTTCATTGGGTACATGTATTCATTTTCTACTGCTTCCTAGCAAATTTTATGACTTAAAACAATACAAATTTATTATGTTGGAGTTATATAAGTCATAAATTTGACACAGGTCTCATTTAGATAAAATTAAGGTGTCAGTAGAACTGTAATTTTTTTCTGTAGATTATAGGAGAGGATTCATTCTCTTGTCGTGGCAGGCCACCCACTTTGATTAATTCATGACCCCTTACCTCTGTCTTCAAAGCCAAAAATAGCAGGTTGAATTCTTTCCATGTTGCCCCTATTTGATCTTTTTATACCTATTATTTGCTTTGAAAAATCCATACAATTAGAGTGTGTCTAACCGAATAACCCAGGGTAACCTCTTTGAAAAACAGCTGCTTAGCAACCTTAACTGCATATGCAACCTTAATTTCCTTTTGCCATGTAATGTAACATATTCATAGATTCTCAGGATTAGGATGTGAGCATTATTAGAAGGTCTTTATTCTACCTACTACACTATGGCTACATTGATTTCACATTACAGTTCATATGTAATACTATGACAGCATTTAAAATATCTTTCTCTTTTCCATGTTCTACATACTCAGTCTCCACTCACTTTGGATTTTTAGTTTTTAATAGAATAAATGTTAGTCCTTCTGTTACCCTGGAAAATAGTTATCCTGTAATGTGGTAGCTTTTAATAAATAGTGGATGCACTTTGACAAGTGTGTGTGTATGTGCGTATGCATGTATTTTAGTTCATCTAAAAAAATTAAGTTTTGGGTAAATGAAAATTAACAAGTAGAATACCACTCCTTTTATATGAAGTGACAATGACTTCCAAATATATGTTTTCTCTGAATTACTTATCATACATCCAATTTCTTTATATCTCCATTTGGATCTGAAAATTAGCATGTTAGAAAAAGTACCACCAATTTTGTTCACTCTGTAATATCCTCTTGTCCCATCTGTCCCATCTGAATCAGGCATTGCCATTTGTCTTTTGTTAATGCTATATGTAATTTCTAGAGGTTGAAAACTAAAGCAGATCTTTAATCTGCCTACTTCTCTCCATTTCTATTTTAATCAACATAAAATACCTTCATTTCTTACCAGTGTTAAGTCAATAAAGCCTTTGCCTTAATCTGCTCACGCTGACATAACAGAATATGGCAGCATGGCTACCGTGACAACAGAAATTAATTTTCTCACAATGCTGAGGTATGAAAAGTGTAAGATCAAGGTGCCAGCAGAATTGATTTCTGGGGATACCTCTCTTCCTGGCTTGCAGATGCTTGCTGTGTCCTCACATAGCCTTTCTTTCCTCTATGCAAGCCTGCTCCTAGTTCCTCTTGGTCTTTTAATAAGGATACCAGTCTTGTAGGATTAGGGCCTCACTCTCAGGATCTCATTTAGCTGTAATTATGATCTTAAAGATCCTAATTCCAAATACAGTCACATTGGTGATTAAGGTTTCCAACACATATATTTGAGGGGATACAATTCAGTTACTAACAACGTTATAAAGTGTTTCCCATATTCACCCTTATCCCATGCAACGTGTTTTCCACTTAGCAGAGAGGTGATTTTCTTTAAATTAATTTACATGATGGCATCCTTCTAATTAAACCCTCCAGACTTGGCAATGACACTTGAATGCATTCTCAATATTTTGACCTGGTCTGAAAAGTTGTGTCTACCACCTGACTCCTGCCTAACTCTGAACTCATCTTGTACTGCCTTTTCTTCTATTTATATCCTTAGCTCATCCTTGCCTCAGTGATTCTGCATTTGCTGGTACCCTTCTCAGAAAGCTGTTTACCTAAATCTTTCAGTTTTCAAGTCTCAGCTCAATTATTACTGCTGTTTTCTTCTCCTCTCTCCAACTAAATGCAAGTCATTGGAGCTGTGATTCAGGTGGTACAAGTTTCAATTTGTCTACAAGCTGCAGACTGGATGATATGACCCCAAGAGGCACTTTTCAACTTTAGAATCAAATGTTTTCATATTGCTACCAAGAAAACAACTATTTATGAATAGATGTTTCTATTCCGCTAAAATACTCCCAATCTAAGTAACAGAAGGTAATTAGCAAAGAATCTAATCAGCAGCATTGCTTTAGTGCCCATCATTAAAAGCTTAACTGTTGCACCATTTTTCTTTTCTGCTTTATGAAGAACTCATTTATGTACCATTTCAATGCTGTTGTAATTGTGAGTGAATTTTATGGGGGGATTAAATTACTGGCCTCAATTTTACAACATAAACATTACCTGCAGCCCTCTATAACCCAGCCACAGGAGAAAATTGAAAAAAAAAAAAGGCAGAAAAATTATCATAAAAATACTAATGCTGAAGCTGAACTTTGATGCTCATTGGTTTGATTGATCTGCAGCACAACATTAAGATTTCCAGCCATGTGTTATACAATTTCCTTTTTTATTTCATGACTCTTTCCCCCCCCTTGCAGCTGATTCTTAATAGCTATACACAAGGGAGGACTGATGCACCTACAAAGACTGAATATTTAAAAGACACAAAATGTCAATTCATAAATATTTGAGCATTTGGTTGACATCTCATTTCAAGAATAGAGTTGCCAAAACTGCTCTCACTAATGAAAAAAAAAAAAAAAACACTCAAGTGATTCACGTAGCTGGAGGCAACTGCAGTTATCTTTGTAGAGAAAGGTCAGTGTCTTAAGATGAATAAAATTCACTCAATAAATTATTTATTAGCCATTTTCTACTTGTAACTATATTAAATACATGTGCAAATCATGTTATTTTGGAGTTTTTTAGAATGAAAAAGTAGACTTTTAAGGACTGCTGATTCTACTATGCCCTCTCAAAAAAGACAAGTACTTCCCCTTTATCTACCAAGTAATATTTAATGTACATGTTTATCCAGCCTGTGTTATTCTTTATCACATAGGAATTTTCTGTCTTTTGATATTCTTTCCCTTTCTATGTTCTCTCCCTTTCCTTTTCCTTCCCTGCCTGCCCCTCATCCTCCCTTCTTCTTTCTTGCTCTTTTTACTTTTAGGTTAAAAAAATGGATGTTGAAGATAAGATACTTTATCAAATATAGGCTATGGTTCTTTCCTTTATGATTCCCATTTTAATTTAAATTCCATCCTTATTCTGTTGCTTGTAATAATCCTTTTGATTAGCAATAACAGACCCCACCTCTCCATGACTCAAGAGGTTAAGTAATTCTTTTTTTTTTTTTTTTTTTTTTATTTTTTTTTAATAAATTTTATTGTTATATTCCCCATACAATTGCAGCCCCCCCATTCTGACCCCAATCCCTCCCCTCCCAACCCCGCCCCCCTAAAAGTGTCTCTGGTTCATAGTTTTTTGTTGATTTTGATTTTCACTTTCTTATAGTTATTCATTTTCCTGGTCCCTTATTTAAGTTTTCTAGATTCCTGCTATGAGTGAGACCATCCGGTATTTTTCTTTTTCTTTTTGGCTTATTTCGCTGAGCATGATCCCTTCCAGCGCCATCCATGTTGCTGCAAATTGCATGTGTTTATCTTTTTTGAATGCTGAGTAATATTCCATGGTATATATGTACCACATCTTCTTGATCCAGTCATCTACTTTTGGGCATTTGGGTTGTTTCCAAAGCTTAGCTATTGTAAACAGTGCTGCTATAAACATAGGGGTGCAGGTGTTCTTTGGAATTGATGTTTCTGTGTCCTTTGGGTAAATACCTAGGAGTGGAATTGCTGGATCATATGGAAGCTCTATGTTTAGTAGGTCCAGAAATCTCCATACAGCTTTCCACAGTGGTTGGACCAGTTTGCACTCCCACCAACAGTGCAGAAGAGTTCCTTTTTCTCCACACCCTCGCCAACATTTGTTGTTGCTAGTTTTTTTAATATGTGCCATTCTCACTGGTGTAAGATGGTATCTCATGGTAGTTTTGATTTGCATTTCCCTGATGACAAGTGATGTTGAACATTTTTTCATATGCCTGCTGGCCATTTGCATTTCAAGAGGTTAAGTAATTCTTGCAAGACACACAACTATTAGGTTGTGAAACAGGTATAGAAAAGTGTGACATGGAAGTCGTCTCAAAACAATTTGGGAAGAGCATGAACTTTTCAGGTGGAAAGAACCTGAATTTTAGCTCACGTAGAATATAAGAGCTGCATGATCCCTGCACACAAGCAGAGAGTAGAGAGATAGTCCAACCAAAGAGATAGTCTTGGAGAACAGGCAAGAATGTGGGTGGCTCCAAAGACTGAGAAGATATATTTGGAGAAATCAGTATATTCTTTCAACTTCACTACTACAGTTTTACATTCTTCCGTAGAAAATGCCAGATGAAACAAAGGAATTTGACTTATTTCTTCTTGAGATTTCTCAGAAGTTATATCTTCAATTGTGCACCCTTAGCTGGCCTATATATGTATCTAACTAATAGGTTTACCTTCCTTTTTCCACAGTCATCTTATAATGGAAAATCCTTTTATTACTGCTTTTTCCTTTTTTTTTTTTGGTGCTTTAGAATGGAGTCTCAAAAATTTAGAGCGTTGTAAAGGTCAGGAAGACACAGTGCAGGTTTTCTAGGATCCAGCAGACCGGGTAAAGGAGGAGTCAGAGTCCTCAGTGGTTTTGCAGGTTTTTTATTGGGATTACCAGGTACACGGCAGCCAGGAGTACTGGGGGGCTGAGGGGCTGGCAGGCCTCCCAGCCCCCAGCAGGTCTTCACTCTATGGGAGATCTGGCCTTCTCTCAGCTTCTGCTTCTCTTGCTTCTCTCTTGGCTTCTGCTTCGGCTTCTTGGCTTCTGCTGGCGTCCCCGTGACGCTGACCTTAAAAGCCCAGTCTTAGCCCAGGTGAATCCCATCTACCTATGCCCACACCCTATTCCAGGTGCCCACCATTAAGCATGCATTCAGGACTGCAAGGATCCATCATCTGTCCTGATGGCGGGAGAGCAGAAAAGCCTGACATTTTTCCTTACTCTACAAGCATAAAATTTGTTGCTTCTGATTGATAATTTTAAAATTATATTTACAGTTTTGGATTTAATGTGCCATTGATGTTTTTACTTGAATATAGTCTAGGGGTGTCAGACACTGAGCATACAATAGTTAAGAAAGACAGAAGCATTTTCTGCCTTGTAGAGCTTCCATTCTCACTGTATAAGACAGATACAGATTACATAACCAACTCTTTCATGAACAAACATCTATAATTTTTTTTTTTATTAAAGGATTTGAAAGTTAAGTACCAGAATCAATGTGTATGCATGCCCATGGGTGGTGAATCATTTCAGAGAGCAAGACTCTGGAAATGGTGAATGGCGAGAGATGGACTGAGAAGATAAACTGAAATAAAGTTTGTGAAGGGATTGGGAAGCCATTCTTAAGAGTTCTATAAGTTTTTTTCTCCTAAAGATACTGTTTTAATAGGTCACTAAGATCCAGAATTGTGCACAGTACTTTGAAAGGTTTACAATAGGGTAAGGCATTTCTCATTACTGAGGAGAGGAACATTAGAGCAATTTCATAGCACAATTAAAGTGTTACATTACTGAAATGCTAATGAACTTAGCCAGTAAGTAATTCAGTATATAGTCTGAAAATAAGATGGCTGATGTTTCATCCCTCTTAAAAACATTTACCTTTTTCCAGTTGTACTGTGCACACATAAATACACACACATACACAAATGCACAACAAAAATGCAAGTGCTTTATGCGCTCATGCCTATTAAAATATTTTATGATTGCCTACAAAAATCAATAACTGCATAAAATAAGGTTGCTATATGGAGACTAATTAAATACTATGTAAAAGGGGATGAGCAAACTGTTAGAATATTCTAAGGCTGTTATTAAAAATGAACATCAGAAGAAAAACAGATTTACCTTGTTAATCTACAAATAATTATAGAAATTTAACTTCTAATAGGAAGAAAATATGTTTTTTCATAATTTCCATAATCATGAATAATAAAAGTCTAAATTAGGAGGCTGGGATATCATTCCAAATCCAATTGTTGCTTTCTTTCTGCTTCTGCTTCACCAATCTGTCAAATATTGAATGAAAAAGGATGGAAAGAAAGAATCTTCAACACAAAGGTGATATCTCGGAGAGCCAACACTTGGTGCTTAACACTGGCGAACTCCTGCTTTCCCGATGGGTATGCTACTGGCCGGGGTGAGCGAAGATGTTTGGGATAATAGAAGGAGAAAGGTCCATATATTTAAGGAGTTTATGTAATTCAACTAATTACTTGAGAGATTAGGTCAGAGGCCAATCAAGTCAATAATAATTCCTTATTTTCCAAAGAAATATTGCTATGGTTAACCTGTGAAGGTATCCTCATTCTCCCCAACATCTGTTTCTTGTTTGAATTGTCCCAGGTCTTCCTTCTTTTGTCCCTTCCCTTTACTTTCCTTCCTTCTTTATTTCCTTTCTTTCATCCACCCATCCATCCATCCATCCATTTGTTCATTCATCTGCCCATTCTTCCATCCATCCATCTAGTATGTATCCATTTAATATATTTTTTTTTTATTTTAGAAAACCTAACAGACACTCACCTTTAAAGATCACTGCAATTTAGGAGAAGAGGAAGAATGATCCTCTTCTCAAAGATAAAGGTACTAAAGCCAAAAAAATTTAAATACCCTGGGGCAACTTTTTATCCTGTTTATGATTTTTAAGTCTCTTTGTTCATTTGTTCATCAAATGTTCACAGTCAGATAGAGAGCTGGGAAGTTGTGGCTCCTAATCTTGTGGAATTTACAGTCTGCTGAGAGTACCTGGGGCTAAAATCTGTTGCCCTTCTTTCTAAAGTATTCTCAGAGGAACAAAACACTGTACCCTATATGGGACCCTAATCGTATTTCAGTTCATATAATAACCATATTATTTCCTGTACTGTAAGACAGTAATGTCCTATTATACAAACTGGAAAACAAAGATTTGATTGCAAACAATACTGTCATATACACCAAAGCAAGTATATGTAAGACCAAAGTATCTCAAGATTTAGAACTTTCACGAAAGTCAGATATGTGTGTGTGTGTGTGTGTGTGTGTGTGTGTTTGTCTTTTCCTATGTGTCTTTTTCTATAAATGGGAACTGGAATGGGAATTTTAATTACTCATGAAATTTCTGCCACATAATACATATAGCTCCAAGATTTCCTCTTGAAATTAAACTTAGTTGAGGCAGAGAAGATAAAAGGCATGTACGACAAGCATGTGTAAGCTCATATTGATATTTTCTTTCACAGAGAGTTGAGCTATGGATCACATATATGACTCAGATAATGAAATTTGATATGAAATTATACTGAAAATCATACTTGGGGGGGTAGTAATAAAATAAAGGCATATTTTTTTTTTCTGATAGAAAAATCCTTTAGGTTAATCTGAATCGCTTTTTCTACAACCCATATTTAGAGAGTTCCTAAAGGAACCACAGCAGCCCCAGGACTCAGAATAACTTGCAGTTAGTTATGATGAAAATAATAATTTCAAATGAATAGTAATAATGCTGATCACATATCATGATTAAGCTATAAACCATGTACAAAAAGTTTAAATATAATAAGTTTTCTTAGTGCTTTTTTCCCCACTTTTTAAAATAGATTTATAAATATGGTTGAGACAACACAAAAATACTCAAAATGTACAAGTTAGCAATGCATACAAAGGTGAAATATTAAAAGAAAAAATGGTGAGACAAAGTAGATGAGAAAGTGGGGAATGTGTAAATGACTTCCTCTATATAGTGTCTTTCCCCTATTAATCTTGTGCTTATTATACACCTACCTTAATCATAAAGACAACCGACTAGTCATCTCAATAACTTGGGAAGGATACAGCTTGAGTTCGATCGACAGCCAGGGAGCTGACCCACATGGCACAGCAGACCTCTCCTGTCTTGCCCACTGCTCACCTCAGCAGTGTATCTCAGTCAATCTGGCTGTTCTGTTCCCCACTCTGTCTCTGGTGAATCCTCTCACTGACACCCTACAGCTCTGGCCTACACCCCAGTATTTCTATGCAAAAATAAAAACAAATAACTTGGGAAGGGAATATTTAAACCAACCAACAGGTCACTGATATATAATAGTATAGGAGAAAAGAGACATTAGTTTTAGGAAATAGATTTTGGGATGATAACAACTGTAAGAAATGGGAAAACCACTGAAGGATTCAGAAACTTCCTATGTTAAAAGTCATGAAGATCGGGCCTCCCTGGTGGCACAAGGGGTTAAGCACAGCACTATGAAACTGCCCGCAGCCTCTGCAGCATGAGTTTGATTCCCAACCACCAGCCAGGGAGCAACCCACATGGCGTAGCAGACCTCTCCTGTCTCGTCCTCTGCTCTACTCAGCAGTGTATTTCAGTAGATCTGCCTGTTCTGCTCCCCACTCTGTCTCTGGTGAATCCTTTCACCTCCCATACCTCTGGCCTGTCTTGTATGCATAAAGAAAGACATATTTTTTTTTTTTAAATAGTCATGAAGGGCCTCCCTGGTGGCGCAGCAGGTTGAGCGCAGCACTGTGAGGCTGTCCACAGCCTCTGCAGTGGGTTCGATTCCTGGCCAGCCAGGGAGATTCCCATATGGCGTGGCAGACATCTCCTGTCACACTTGCTGCACCCCTCAGCAGTGTATTTCGGTCATCTGTCTATTCTGCTCCCTGCTCTGTCTCTGGTGAATCCTCTCACCTTCCCACGCCTCTGGCCTGTACCCCAGCTCTTGTATAAAAATAAATGAATCTTTAAAAAAAAAGTCATGAAGATTGACTGAACAAAAAGTAGGCACAATGTTTTGAAACAAGTATTCAGAAGCCAGGGAATAGATTAAGGAACTACTGAAATACTTAAGACAACAACAATATATTTTATAGAGCCAATAGACAAACACTTTTTAAATGTAAGGGGGTTAGTAACTGCGTAATGGCAAACACCGGTGTCCTAATTACAGCCCACGTATATTGACATCTACAGTGTGTAGGATGATAGTGCTTACATCAGTTGAAAAACAAATACCCCAAACAAAAGAGAATACAGCATCAAAAGTGTTGATGCTATTCTTTACCTTCTGCTTTCTACCTCTAAAAGTACCTCCAACCATGTTAAAGTAAGGACACATTTTTTTTTCTGTATAAATGAAGGCAATGTCTTTGATTTCTCATTGTGCAGAATGATCGGTACCCATTCATGAATAAGACTGCCAATGGGAAACAGAAATGCTCATTGAAAGAGCTTTTCAAAGCCAATTTTTCCCACTCCAAAAAGGGCAATACCTTTGCTTGTGAATGTTGATTTTCAAAAAAAATAATTGCTTCTATTTCCAAAGAGAGGTTGCACCTGTCCATAGCTTGCATGTTTCAGTCTGAGATTGAGTCGTGAATTGTATGAAAGCTTAAATGAGGAGAACTAATACTAGTGCCATCTTAGTATATACTCATTGTATTCCCCATTCATCTTGCTAGGGTTCAAAAATAAGGTAGTTTTTGCTTGAAATTGGGATTACGCAGCATGCTTTAATAGGTCATTCTAATGAAAAGTTGCTATGCATCGATTAGATTCTTGATTAAATATTTTGTCCTATTCAAAAGACATCCCACATTCATGCTCTAACTAATTATTTGCAAATTCTCAGTGGTGCTGCAGCAGGACTCTCTGATTTCCACACCCTAACACCCTGATGGTCTCACTGGATAAAATGTTCTTTCTCCCTTCCATCTTCCTTCTTTCCCTGGCTAATTTTGCTTTATTTTTTAATCCTCTATTCAGTTGTCTGTTCCTCCAGAATTTTGGCTATTCAAAATCCCAGGATGATGCTATCTCTTAAGCTGTCAGAACCCCTTGCTCTCAAATCAATCATAAACTCACTTTGTGATTTTCTTCCTGGAATTTGCATACTTATGGGCAGCAATATTGTGATGTATATATATGAAATGGGGGAATTGCTTAAAGAATAGTCAGATAAATATTAATTAATACTAATAGTATTAGTGATTAATTGCATGATGTGTATTAAATGGTAGCATTGGATGGGGAGTAAGAAAATTCTTAGTTTTTTGCCTAAAAGGATTTTCTGAGTAATTTAAACCCAGTACATCTTAAATTTCAAAGACTGTTTCCACCACTACAGTATACTTTCTCTCCACAGTCATATATTTATTTATCCAATTCCCCCCAACTAAAACAAAACTCACTGTGTAAATGTGACTTTTAATTATGTGTTTGTTGTTTCTTTACTTCTTAATTGAAAGGCATAAACATAATGATTTGGAAATTTGGGGGATTTTGTAGAAGGGATTGAAAGCAAAGTGAGCACCTCAGAGCACCTGGAAAGTATTTTTGAATTCCAAATATCAAAGATACATTCCAATCTTTAGTGGCAGATCCCAGGTAATAATATATACTGAACTCCTCAGGTGATTCTAAGGTACAGACAAGTTAAGAACAACTGTCTCAGAAACACACAGAGAAGAATTGCAATAACAGTTATTAACACATGTGGTAGTCATGGAGAAGTTCTTTAATTTATATGAGCCTCAGTTGTCTCATTTTACAATGTGAATAATTACCTTTCAGAATTGTAACAATCATTAAACATCATATAATATGTGAAAGCCTTTTGTTCCTTGTCTTAGAACCTAATAGATACCCAAATGTCTACATCCATTCCTTTATTATTCTTTAAGATACGGAGCAATGTGCACGAATCAACGTTTCCTCCATTCTCTGACAGGCTTTCTTTTGGTGGTGGGAGACCATATTTATGAATTAAGATAATAGCAGAACACAAAATAAATAATCCTGTACTCCTCTGGGTTCTTCTTAGGCTGGATGAATAGTCAAAAGTAGCATCACATGGGCTAACAAAGGAAGAACAACCACTTTAATAACTTATATGTGGAGAATTTACAGGTAAGTTCTGAAGAATAATGGAGTGGATCAGGAATATTATCCTGGGGTATCAGGATAATATATATCAGATGGGTAATATGTATCAGATAATAGGTATCAGATGGGAGATTTCACATGACAGTCAAGAGGGTGGTTTATTCTTAGAGTAAAGATAAGGTTGTTTGATAGAGAGGACATGATCACTGATAAACACATACCTGGATGAGACCTCAAAACTACATTCTCCTAGGTCTTAAAAGGGGAAGCAGTGATTGCTTGATTGATTGGGAAAAGTATTAGCATGCAACCAAGAGCATCTAGGAATCCCACACTGTTAAGGGGTGTACATTTTGAAAGGGATCTGGCCAGAGACAAAGGAAGCATTACTGTTAGTGTGAAAGATTTTTTTAATAGAACTAGTGTGTATAGAAAGAGAAGAAAGGATATTTCTAAAACAACTTCGAAAATTACTCATCCCCTCATGGGCAAATCCCAGTTAAACAGGATTAGCCCAAAGTGGAGTTGCTGAGGCCTGAAGTCTTGCTAGAAGTCTAAGGTACATTCAGACAAGGAACCACAATAAAGAGGTTAAACATGTCTCAAAGAGCTGGGGATGGGGGAAAGGAGGTACCACACCAAGATAATGGCTGCCATTGTCTCTGCCAAGGATAGCCTCCTACATATCTCTTCTCCCCTTGTCTCCTCCAGTCTCCTTCCCAGAAGTGCCAGGGTTCAAGTTGGGGTACAGAAGCAAAAGCCAGGCAGGCCTGCCTTCCTTCTGTTTTACATAGGGCATATTCATTTCCACCCCTAGTTCCCAGCTCAGGAAATTTGGTTCATCATATATTAGGGGTTGTGATCTGAGGTGACTGCCTATAAGTGTAGGTGAGGAAAATGGTACCACCTCTTCATAGAGGTATATATGTAATAAAAGGAGTAGAAATCTAGGACCTGAGGATCTCTTCTTTGATAAGGGAAAAACAAAGGACTTAATCAAGGACAGAAGCTTATAGCCTTCTATGCCCTCACCACTCATAACCCAAAACAACCTGCATGTCTTATGTGGTGATAATAGACATCTCAAAGTTCACAGGGCCTTGACTGACCATTAGTCACATACCAAGGTGATGAAAGGTCTATTCTGGGTACAGTGAGAAAAGCCTGTCTGCCCCTTTAGGGGAGACTGTCCCCACAGTAACAAAGGATGGTGAATCCAGAATCATAGTGGGGCAAGAACATTGCAGAAATCTAATCATAGCAAGGACTGAATGGCTTTAAATACATGGTAATTCTATTGGAAAAATGATAATTACATGTCAAGTTGCATTAATGTTATTGCATTCTCTCTGGAGTATTTGATAATTAAGTTGTCACTATCAAGTCTATAATGAAAATCACTTGTATTGAAGACTTTTCCCATGAAAATAGTTCCAACTGGAGTTCTAATCGGCTCTCCTTAGGAATGTCATGGCTGGCCTTTTCTTTCTCTAGCATCTAGACAGGTATCTTACAAAGAAACAAAAATCATGGGTGTGTTCCCACATTCTTTTTCAAGAGAGTATCCCTGAAAAACAGTCAGTATCCCACAGGTAGCTTACTGGATTATTTATTCTTCTTTCTTCTTAACTGGTTCTTTGAAGGAGGACATGTAGGTGAACATATAACTTCCTTGGGCAGTGGTCATTAGCTGAGAGAGATTTCCTTCAAGGAAAGATCAGGGCCAGCCAGTAAATATCATGTGACCCCAAATGAGCTGTGTGGAAACATATCTAGGCAGCCAAACGATAAAGTCTTTGCCAAGTCATTCTTTAACGACACCTTAGGGAAGATTTAATCTCAATAATAAATCCAAGGTTTTGTTGTCTGGGATTTCTGAAAAATTGACAGATTTTATTGTATACATGAACAGATAAGGAAGTATATAAATAAATTGTACCTTAAAATATAAATAAATAATATTGAAAAGAAAAGTTATACATCAGGAGATTGGAAATACTCCGTAAAATAAAAATTAATTTTTTTTTTTTTCTGAAGGAGGTTCAAGAACATCTTGTTACAGGTTATTTTGACCACTGTTCCATGGAATGCAGTTTGATAGGTGCTGATATAAAACATTCTTATTAAATAATCTTACCAAATGCATAGATGGGTTGATAGACAGTCAGAAACAACCAGATCACAGTGATGTTGTTGTGAGACAGAGAAATGATCCAGAAGATCATCTTAATAGTAGGCAAAAAATGTATATACTAAGTTCATCCATGCTAAGATTTCAAAACCCATCTTTTATGCTTCCTTAGATTAAAAGTGAGATTGAAGCTTTGGGATATGAATAGACTTAAAGGAAACCTGCTAAATCTGCAGTCACTATGCAGAAAAACTCACTATTGTTCCCTAAATATGAAGAGATGACTATCACCCTCCCAATGTCTGTTTTTGTTCCTTATTAGTGAGTTGGACATATAGAATCTCTTACAGGACAATTGTAGGCAGAGATGTCATATTTGAAACTACCAAATACAGGGTACTATACAAAGATTAATTTGTATCAGCTGTTATAATTGTAGCACCAATATATTTAACCTGTCAATTCCTCAAACTCTCTCCTAGAATAAGACCTATAAGGAAGTCTTGGCCCAGATGTAGTAAATTGTGATATAAAGAGCTTTGGTTTTAGACTTGGAACATCTCATAAGAGATGCTATTTCTCGGTCATCAAGCAAAGCTTCACTGAACAGAGCACTAATTACTGATCACCAGTGCCCTTCATATAAGTTGTTACTAACTACCTGACAACTTCCAAGTTTGTTACATTGATGTAAGGGTTTGAATCCTCCATGACTAAAACAAAGAGTCGTATTCTCAGCGATTGCGGCATGTGTGATCAATCATGTGTTATACTGCATGTGAAAACAGCTTGATAAATACCAAATACCATGTGAATAAAAGGACTTAGAGGTGATAGAGGCAATCTGATAAAAGAAATTTAAGCCATAATAGTTTTGCCCATTAGGCATATGATTACAACATTTCATTAAGAAATTTCTATGTAGGAAATAAGCAATACTTAAGAAATGTTTATGTCTTAGTTTAACTCTAGGCTGAGATAAATCCATCAACAAATTCATTCAAGCAGTGCTATTTAAAACTGGAGGCCATTTATAGGAAATGTAGAAATGTGAACATTTCTTACTCTTTGGGAATACTAGCACACTGTGAGATGTGTGAGGCACCTTTCCTTCTCTGTTTGAGTCAGAAATATAGTCTTGCCCATTAGTCTGTGCAATTTTCTCTTACTTGGTTCAGTGAGACAATACCATAAAAAAATGACCTTGTTTGCATCTCTCAGTACATGGGGAACAGTTTTCCTCAAGAATCCCAAACTATCCCTGTTTGTTTTATATATATATATATATATATATATATATATATATATATATTTAAGTTAGTTTTAGCAAATCATAGGTGAGAAGGAGTTGTACCAGTGTGTGTTTTAGACATGTCACTTATGGTCATCCCAAGTCAATAGATATAAAATAAGAGTTTTCCCATGTTACTTAACTGACAAATAATTAGATGGGTTGTAAAATTGAAATGATAACAATTAAAAAGACTAAAAATGAAGGTGGGAGCAAGTTAGGATTGACAGATGGGAGCAAATGATTAATAGACTTTTCTTGCATAATATTACAGCTGTGGCTTTACATTCTTCACATTCAGTATTGGTAGAAATGGTTATATATGTGGGACTTTCTACATTTTTTTGAGGAATAAGAAAAGGCAACTTCTGTCTTTGGATTGAGTTGCTTATTTTCATTCAGAAACATGGTAGAAATTAAAATCCATGTTGAGTTACCAGGCAGACTAAGAACATGGATCGGAAAATTTATTAATTAACATTTTTAAAGCAATGCTTGTGCAAAAAATGTCACAGTATCACATACACTTTTCTTTAGTAACATGCTAGATATGTTTCTGTAAATATCTTGAGGGCATGCAGAAAAACAGGATATCAAACCAGAAAGGGCAAAGTAAAATCTAGAAGAAGATACAGTAGATGCAGACTCTTCATTCATTCCAAGTACTATTACAAAACTATCCCTGTTTAAGAAAAAAAGGAACTGTCCCCCACCAGCTTCTTCTTTCTTGCCTCAGGCCCTTTTGCTTATCTTGCCTTCTGCTTCTTTCCAGAACTGCCACCCACCACCTGCTCTTTCTGATAGATGTCTTTCCCCAGACCGATTCATCATAATACTACTTATTTTTGTAGAAGAACTAGAGTGTAGGCAGGAGGTGTCGGGAGTGAGATGATTCACCAGAGAGAGTAGGGAGCCGAACAGGCGGATCTATTGAAATATACTGCTGAGGGGAGCAACGGGCAAGGCAGGAGAGGTCTGCTGTGCCATGTTGGCCACCTCCTCTGCCGGGGATCGAACTCTTGCTGCAGTACCTGCAGATAGCTTCATAGTGCTGCAACTTAACCCCTTGCACCGGCAGGGAAGCCCCAAAATTACTTTTATATTGACCATTATGGAGAGAGCCCATCAGGGAGTTACAAATAGCAGCAGCAACAGCAAACCAAAGGGAAAGTATGATGTGTAAAAGTTTTTGCAGTGTTGTTCTTTGGTGTCCGGTCCGCTACTGCTTACTGATACGATAAACAAAGGCAGAATAATGCTTTTACTCACATCAAAACCCTCTGACATTTTTTTTTTTTTCTGTAAGGTAATTGCTGCTGCTTTCTTTCCCACTACTGTGAATCACAGTCACAGGAGAGAGCAGAAAGTACAATTTGGTGCTATTAAAAACAGAAAGCATTCTGCTTTTTACCCAGTGTTACATGAAAAAAAAAAAGTTCATTAGCATTAAGTAATGTCCCCATCTCTTCAAAAAGTTATTTATATTAGCGCCCCACTGATATCATCAAATAGTTCCTTAAAATTCTAAGAGATTCAAAGAATATGAAAAGCCTCAGCTAATTTGGTAATTTGCAAAGGATATTTAGAGAAAATACAACTCTTCAGAATGTGTATTTAAATGGCAGATAAGATCTTTTCCTCTTTCTATCACTTTACTTATAGTCTCCTTTGACCCAGAAAAAAGAAGAAAAAAAATATATTTGCTAGGATAAGAAAATAAAGTAAGCATTAATGAAGGCTTTGCTTTGTCCTTTGGAGCTGATGGGCTTTTGGTGCTAGAAAGCACATCAGGTAACTAGAAAGAGCCACTATGGCTATAAAAAAAAAAAAAAAAGAGTTAATCTCTGCAACTTCCACCCAAGGTCTGCTCAAAATGACTATTAAGTAGCTAGATGGGAACATTAAATATTTACACCACTCTCTGTAACTGAGTTACCTGGTAGTGGATCCTGTCTAGATTATGGCGGGCCTAAGGGATTACATGAAAATGAAATTGCTTTACAAGACAAAAATTAAAAATAGAACAGAGAGATGCCCTTTGCCAATTGGATGGTAAAGGAGTTAAAAAGAAAAGAGGGTAATGCAGGATCCAAAAAATACCAAATAGAGCCACGAAATTGAAGGAATTATACTTGTTACCCTAGCAACAAAACAGTTCCCCTGAAGTATCTTGACTTTGCCTTCCAGAGAGAAGAGGGAATATTTAACAAGAAATTTTATAAAATGCAAAATAACACATAAATGAGTAATCAGAATATTAAAATATTATACAGATGTGTGATAACAATAACTTTTAAAAAATGAAAATCAAATAGCAACTGAGAGAAATTTCTCTATTGGAAAAATAACTTTGAGACATAGGTAAACATAAGAGAATTCTTTAAACAGAAGTAAGTATCATCAACAAATAATTGAGAATATTAAAATAAATACATTACAAGTAAAATATTAAGAATGTAATTTATTTTTAAAAGCAGAGTTTATAGGTTAAACTCAGGTACAAGTAGAACAAAAAATAAAATTATCTCAGAAATGAAGACAAAAATCACAAAGTTGAAAGACTCAAATATTTGATAAGGGGGATAGGAAAAAAGACTGATGGATTTTTAAATTTTTATTTTTATTTATTTATGCATACAAGAACTGGGGTGTAGGCCAGAAGTGCAGGGAGTGAGAGAATTCACCAGAGACAGAGTGGGGAGCAGAACAGTGGGATCTACTGAAATACACCACTGAGCAGAGCAGCAGGTGGCTCCCTGGCCTGGATTGAACTTGTGCTGTTGTGGCTGCTGACAGGTTCATAGTGCTGAGACTTAACCCCTTGCACCACCAGGGAGACCCAAGACTGATACATTTTAAGAAAAGTAAATGAATATTAAAAAGTAGTATAAATGTTGCCAGCACTGACTCAAAAGAGTATGTACTTTGCCCTCTAGAGAAAGAAAAGCACTAAGGTAGTTGAGCCAGGCAAGGTTTCACCAGAGCCTTGTGCAGGAGGTAATCAGTTCCACAGAGGGGAACTTAGCCTGACTCCTCCAGGAAAGTTATCTATTCCATTAGATAGCAAATGGTGCAAGGGATCACCATAGCTATTGGTGGGCTACATCTGGGCATGCACAGATTGGTTACATTCCAACAGTGCACATGGAGTCTCTCATATTTCCCCTTCTAGAAGATTGTGAGATAATAATTAGTCAGGAGCTAATATTTTTTGTCCATAGCATGGCACCTTATGATCAGTGCGGTGGGCCAAATTGTTTAGACAGGGCTCAGCAATCCATGAGCTAGTCCACCTGTTCAAACAGGACTTGGGACAGCTTGCATTTTATCGGCTCACAATTTCTTTTACCTAGAATGTCTCAGGTTCACAGAGAATATATTAGAAATGGAAAACATATGTAGTAGCAACAGCATTTCTATTACTGTAGTCCCCGAAAAAGAAAAGCAAAAGTGAAAGACATAATCAGAAGGGATGAAGCCATTACTCGGGGATGAAGCCAATACTCTTAATCCTATGTTCTTTGAAGCTTTGTTTTCAATCATATTTTACTGGACAGTTTAATTGTTAAGTGAAATTGCACTAAAGGTTATTTTTTTTTGTCTATTAAAAGATTCTGAGTGATGCCTTCTATTCTTATTCTCTAAGGTTTTATCAATTTATCAGTTTATTAATTTATGATTAGTTGGAATCATGCCAGCAATGAATTAAATTGAAGACATGGGAGAAATTGTTATGAATAAATTTCAAAAAACATACATAAGATCTCTGGAAAAATACAAAAATAGTCTTAGAAAAATTAGAATGTTGAAACGTGGAGACTAAAAGGTCACTCCTGATCTTTCCTAGATTCTGTTCTAATTGTGCATATTTTAATGTGAATCCTTTAATTCTAACAATTCATAATTGTGAGAATAAGAGGTTTTTTCCGAGTGCTGTTAAACCATCTAGCAAGTCACAAAAATGTGGGTATTCTTGGGATGCATATACATTAAAAAATAATTTAAATGGATGATGAAACTAAATGTCAAAAAATATAGAACAAAACATTAAACATTTTACAAGCTTAAACCAATTAAATATGATGTAGATGGAACACAGCAAAATATTAACCATAAATACAAAACAAAATCAGTAACTGAATTTCAATGAAAACTTTCCACTCTTCAAAATCTAATACTAATTAAATGCAAACAAAACCACTAATTGATAGATCATTTTCATACATTTGACAAAGGACTCACATCAAAAATATGTAGTTTTCAAATTTTAATAAGATAACTGCAATTTTAAACAAGAAAATATATTTAGTAGACTCTTTATAAAATATATATATATATAAATGAACAAAGTAAAACTATATAAACGTAATTTATTGATGGACTTTTATATAATGTAATTCAATATAGACAAAAATAGTAAATAAATGGTCATCAACAAATGTATTTATGGCCTCCTTGGTGGAGCAAGGGGATAAGAGGCAGCACCATGAGGCTCTCCACAGCAAATGAAGCATGAGATCGATCCCCCGGCCAGGGAGCTGATCCACATGGCACGGCAGACCTCTCCTGATTTGCCCGCTGCTCCCCTCAGCAGTATATTTCGGTCAATCTGCCTGTTCTGTTCCTTACTCTGTCTCTGGTGAATCCTCTGACCCTCCCACATCTCTGGCCTGTATCCTGTTCTTGTACACATAAATGAATAAATCTTAAAAAAAAAAAACAGCAAATGTATTTATAACCAAATTATGATATGTATGATCACTACTACTCAGCATAGAAAGAATAACATGAACCTTGAAAATATTGTTTAGGGCCTCCCTGTTGGTGTAAGGGTTTAAGACGCAACCTATGAAGCTAACCGCAGCCACCGCAGCAGTTTGATCCCCAGCCAGGGAGCAACCCACATGGCACAGCAGACCTCCCCTGATTCGCCCGCTGCTCCCCTCAGCAGTGTATTTCAGTCAGTCTGCCTGTTCTGTTCCCCACTCTGTCTCTGGTGAATCCTCTCACCCACCCCCGCACCTCTGTCCTGTACCCCAGCTCTTATATGCATAAAATAAAATTAATCTTTAAAAAATTATTTAAAAAATGAAGCCAGAGTATAAATATCAAAATTAATTTACATAAAATTTAAGAGCATGAAAAATTATGTATCATAATAGAAAGCAGATCAGTAATTACCTGGGGCAGAGATTGGGGTAACTTATAATAAAATTGTTGTTCTTCAGAAAAATAATCATCAATACTAGAAAATTCTGGTAAAAGATTCAAAGAAATAAATCTATGTATGTAAAGATAAGGTATAGAGATATAATTGTAAATACAGAAGTCACCAAACTAGCAAAAAACACTGCATTGTTGTTTAGAATAAAAATATGTAATATCACAAATTCTTTCTTCACAATTAGCAAAATGTAAACCACCAGGTCTATATCTGAATTAAAAAAAATAACCTATAACTAAGAAAGAAAGTAAGTTGTTAAAAATCTCCCCCCATCCATAAACCCATATCCATCAAATGCACATACTCAGAAAAGAATATTACTCACATGTATGCCTTCCTGTATCAGCCATCTGGCACAGAGATTTTATCAGGGATTCTTCTAAGGAATAGACTATTTGACATATAAACCTATCTTTTTTTAAGATTTATTTATTTATGAATACAAGAACTGGGGTACAGGCTTGAGGTGCGAGGGATAAGAGGAATCACCAGAAACAGAGTGGGCAACAGAACAGGCAGATTGACTGAAATACACTACTGAGGGGAGCAGCAGGTGAGACAGGAGAGGTCTGCTGCGCCATGTGTGTAGCTCACTGCCCAGAGATCGAACTCATGCTGCAGAGGATGTGGATAGCTTCACAGTGCTGTGCTTAACACTTTGTGCCACCAGGGAGACCCCATATAAACCTTTCAATGGATGTCTTCCATCGTACTTAAACTAAAATTTCACATCTTATGATAATTTGTAAGCCCCTGGATATTCTATAATTTCCTGGTTCCCTCTATTCTTTTCCTATCAGTTTGCACTTACCAAGCTCTAGTCATATTATCAAGCTCTAGTCACCACCCCTATTTTTTTTTTTATTATAGGCTCCTCAGCTCCTCATTGTTGCTTTTATGATTCTTTTTTTCAAAAGACTTATTTATTTATGCATACAGGAACTGGGGTACAGGCCAGAGATACTGGGGGGAGAGGATTCACCAGAGACAGAGTGAAGAGCAGAAAAGGGGGAGCAGCAGGCGAGACAGGAGAGGTCTGCAGCACCATGTGAGTATCTCCCTGGCCGGCTGGGGATCAAACTCATGCTGCAGAGGCTGTGGATAGCTTCATTGTACTGTGCTTAACCCCTTGTGCCATCAGGGAGGCCCTGTTTTTATGATTCTTAATAACATTTCTATTTAATTGGTTTGAGTATTTGTATCATAATGAAAATAATCATACAGCACACAGATAATTAGAAAATCTCTAGAAACAGAGATCAAGATACCTTTCTTTTAGTTACACACCTTTGTTTTTTTCTGCTCCCAGTTCTGTGCCCTAGAAATCAGACTTCACAGAAGGTATCAGTTGAGCTTTTCCATTCTCTCGCTTTGGGGAGAAGTCAGTAGGAAGAGGCATCTGAAGGAAGTGGATTTATTCCATTGATTCTCTTCATACAGTGTCACTGTTATTTAACAACGATATTTGGTTGAATATCTCTCTCTCATTCAGGTTACACCTCTTGCTAAGTAGTCTTTGTGTGTAACTACCCTCTTTCCTCTTGTCATTCAAACCTAGAAATAGTAAAGATTTACTAGCCATTACTAATCCCAGGATACTGCACTACCTCTTGTTGTTTCTTTAAACTGACCACAATTCATAGTCTGTTCATTAAACTTTCCCCAGCTGTACAGTTTGAACCCATAGATAACCTATAAAATGAATAAATATAATATGCATGATATATTCAGTGGAAATTTAATATTAGAACACTAATTGTTATAATCCATTTCAAGAACATGTCAATAAATATGAAACTTATGAACAGATATCTGTTATTTTTAAAATTCAAAATCCTACCTACTTAAAACTATTATCAAGTAATAATTATAAGATTTTCCCTAACAGAATAAAATTGTTATTATAAAAATATATAAAAAGGCTTTTTAATGATGGAACACTAAGTTCAAAACATTCTTATTAATTCTAAGAATAAGGTTGAGAATGGATAATAACATCATTATTTTTGAACTGCATCCTAGAAGTTACCTTTAATAACATCAGAAGAGATAACAAATAAGTTTTTTAAAAGTTGAGAGTGCAGTTTTCACAATGTTCCAATTATATGATCGTTCACCTGGGAAATCCAACAAAAGCAGCTATGATACAAAAACGGGGAAATAATCATTAAGTCCAATAACAGAGCTGATAACAAAATTAGCATAAACACAAGACTTTCTTATGTACTCATATATAGCTGGTGAAGAAATATGGTTCCATTTGCAATAGCAATAATTAAGAATAATACTATGCAGTCCCTTATATAGAACCCCAAGTATCCACCATACCCTTGAGAAAATACTTTAGAATATTTGAGGCTGTGAAGAGGGATGGGAAAGTCAGAGATAAGGGATTTAAAATGTTGATGGGATGACATTTTAAATAATAAAGCACTATATATATTTGTTTCACATAGTTTTCTCCACAAGATCATAAGTATTAGAAATTAGAGGGTGCTTTTCATATTGTGTAGCCCTAGAATCTGACATCTAATATATGATAGGAGTTAAATGGGTTTGTTGAATGAATATGAATTAGTTTGCTGAATGAATATGAATTAGTGAATGAATGGATGAATGAATGAATGCTCAATGAAAGAGTGACTGATGCAGCAGCAAATATTCAATTTCATTTCAAACTGTTTCCCTAAAAATGGGAATTGCATATAAAATCATTTATTGCACAAACACTTGCAAATTTTACAGCCTACCAAAAATAGAGAACACCTACGATGGTTGTTTTATTACCTCTAAATGTCAAAGCTTATCACTAGATTGAAATCAGGAAGTCCCCAAAAATGTAATGTGAGAACTTCATATTTAGCAAGACTTTGAGAAAACTCATTCAAACCCTGTATTCATTCCCAATTACCCCTTAGGGTCCCTTTGGGAGACCAGATGCAGCTGGAAGCTACTGTAGATGTCAGAGTGAGACAGTCATTTCAACTGAATGATGCTAAAAATAAAGTGAATGGTGGTGCCACGTGACAGATTAACCATAAACGACTCAGACTTTTCTCAGAATTACAGTTATCTCTGAAAAGCTGTTTGAACTGATACTAAAAGTGGGAAGAAATTCTGACAACACATCATAAGGGATTTTCGCAGTGAGATTAACTGCATTGGTTCATGAAACTCAGATAGGCCCAATGAGTATAGAAAAGGGTTAGAGATTTTAAGTCATATTGAAAATAAAAGTTAAAAATATTAACCCCAAATTTGGTGAAGATTAATACTTTTAAGATCCAGTATTTAGTTATGCATTATTAGATTATGGGGTAATGTGATACTAATATACCCAAAGATTATTGGCTTCGAAACTAGAAGACCAGGTACAAAGTCTTGGTTCCAACATTGAATTGCATGTACTCTGGTAATCCATTTAACCCAAACCTTACTTTTCTTATCTCAATGATGAGAGTAATAATGTCATATCATTTATCTTATAGCTGATAATTTGGGTGATTATAAAAGAAAAAACACATTGTACATGTTATCTTTAAGGAAAAAAAATGTTTCTGCAATGATATCCCCTTGTTATATCTAATGGGGTTGAAAAGACCAATAGATAAAAGCTTCTGCTCAGCAAGACCTTGTCTCTATTTTGGAAAGATATGTGCTCTGCCCACAGCCATCCTTCTTTCTTACTTCATCCTTCATTTGTTCCCGACCTTCTGTCTTCCTTAAGTAGTCCTCTACTGCAACTTACAATGCATAAGTAATGATACAAGGTATCCTCATGCCCACTTCCAAAGCCTCCCATTCACTCTCACCAAATAACGTGGAAATCTGTTTCATCACAGTGAAATTTTCACTTGTTCATGAGAAATTGAGAAATTGTATTTCCTCCACCACCATCTTTTAGAATTTTAGCTTAATGTTTAAGCCCTTACAACTTGTGCTGATATCTCATACTTATTTATCAGCAGAGTTATGTCTGTGAGACAAAATATTGTGTCTTATATGCAAACATCTCCTATGTGCTTAAATGTTTGGAGAGGTGGTTGATTGTAATACTTCACAGACCAGACTTGTATAAAATGATCCAACTCTAAATCCCAATGTTCTTACTGGAAGCTGTGTGTCCTTGGACAATTAATTTAGCCCCTTAGTCTCAGGTCTCTTAGAGGGAAAAATGGGCATAATAATAGTTTCTAAACCTAGAGTCCGTTGTTAAATATATATGTGCAGAGCAAATCTTACAGTTTGGCACACTATAAGAACAGTGATTAATTATATGTATACATATATATTCATGCTATACATATACATATACAAATACTTTACAATTAATATATGAAACAATTATTGACATAATCATAGTATAATATCTAATGAATATGTAACTTAATATATAACACACTTTACATATATAATATACATTATATACTGTATATTATATATCAACAGAGTGAACAAGTTGGTATATAACTATATAAAATATGTACATATGCCTCATACTAATGATTTATTTTCCAGAAAAATAAGCCTTCATTCATTTACTTCAGAAATATTTCTTGAATGTCTACCAGGTGTAGGCTGTGTATCTCCATGCTGTTGATACAGATTTAAGCAAATAGGATGTGGTAAGCATGGCACTGTCACAGTGCAACATTAAATTCTGGGACCAGACAAGGAAATCAGGCATGCATAATTAAGGCTTGTAACTAATTCCAAAATTGTATTTGCACTTTAACTGTTGTTTTTGTGCAATGAGAAAGCATGGAGATTAGTAGAAAAACCTATTATGAATCAGCCAAATGCAGAGAATACCATTACATAGGGAAACATCTCTAACTACTCTTTCATTTTTCAGGAGACATCATTTTACTATATAATGAACAGTTTTAAAGGATAAATGAGATTATATACTAATGTTTTTAGCTCCCTGGAAAGATCATTATCAATGTTAAATCCGTATAAAGCACTTTAGAAGAAATAGAATAGAAATGGGCATAGTGGTTACCAAAGTTAATCTGGGGATAGAATTTGGTACCATAAAAACATCATATAATGACTCCTAAAATTCTACCCTTCTCCCCAGATTACCATGACATGCATAAAACTTTTTCAGCGAGGTCCATTAGCCAGTTCTATAAAACCCTCTTAGGAGAAATACTGATCTTCAGTACATTTCTCAAATTGGGTAATTTGGGGGAAGTAATTTAAGAATTTTGAAATCATTAAAGGTGTTTAGTTCAATTATATAATGTGCATCACAATTACTACTTTAAAATTTCTTTTGCCTATCTTAAATCAATGTTATAAATATTATTAATGTGTAAATGAAAACAAAGTATTTTTTCTTCTTTGGGAGACTTGCTTGATATAAAAAGTGAAAACTTAGTTATTTATTAGCCACTCCACTTTCAATTTGTAGGAAATAAAAAGGAATATTTATTGTAAGCCGCATATTCATAAAACATAGATCTGGTACTACAAGCGGAATACAATTTTGAATATATTATCTGCCTTCTAAGTGTCTTTATGGAAAATAGAGTACTATTTTCTTGATAAGGTTATTTTCTTTTATCACAGCCCTATATTTTATTCTTTGATCAAGTTTTTTCATTTTTTTTCCTGTCTGCTTTCATTTATTTAACACCCTGCTGTTTGCTTCAGACTCATTAAATGTTGCTGTTTCATAGAATGAAATCAGTTTCCTGACTTTGGTTTGTTATGATCTCAAGCTTGTATAGCTTGTGTTTCTTCTTTTCCTATTTTTTTTTCTTGTACTTTTGTACATACTGAAGTTCTTTTTATTATTTATTTTTTTTTTTAATTTATACAATAGCTGAGGTACAGGCCAGAGGCACGGGGCAGTGAAAGGATTCACCAGAGACAGTGGGGAGCAGAACAGGCAGACAGACTGAAAGTACTGTTGAGAGGAGCTTCTCCCTGGCCGACGGGAATTGAACCCGTGCTGCAGAGGCTGCAGACAGCTTCACAGCGCTGTACTCAACCCGCTGCACCACAGGGAAGGCCCTTAACAGACTATTTCAGTAAATCCGTCTGTTCTGCTCCCTACTCTGGCTCTGGTGAATCCTCTCACTCCCACATCTCTGGCCTAGAACCCAGTTCTTCTACACAAAAATAAATAACTATTTAAAAAATAATAGTAAAACCTGTGCATTTTATTGCATGTAAGTTGTGCCTCTATTAAAAATTAAAAATAAATGAATAAATAAAATATCCTTATACTGCCATTTATGAACTTGGCAATTTAGTTAAACTCTGTAAACCTTAATTACCTTCTCTATAGACTGAGGATATTAATATGTGCTTTACAAATTGGTAATGTTTTTCCTAATTATATAAACTATTGTGACACAAAATACTTCAAATATCCCACACTTAATTTGAAATATGTTATTAATTGAAAGGATAATTGGGGGCTCCCTGGTGGCGCAGGGGTTAAAGACAGCACTATCAAGTCACTGCCAGCCACTAGAGCAGGAGTTTGATCCCAGAGCAGCGAGGGAGCTGACCCAGATGGTGCAGCAGAGCTCTCCTGCCTCGCCCACTGCTCCCTTCAGTAGTGTATTTTAGTGGATCCTCCTGTTCTGCTCCCCACTCTCTCTGGTGAATCCTCTGACTCCCCACATCTCTGCCTTACACCCTAGTTTTTATATGCATAAATAAATAAATCTTAAAAAAAAAGAAAGGATAATTGGATGTCAGATAAATGAAAAATTGGGAAATCTAATCAAGTCTGTGAATGTATTTAGAGAAAATGATTATCAACATATAAAATTTAAAGTTTTCCAACATACATTTAACATGCCGACTTTTAAATTATCTTTATTAAAATTCATACACTAATTTATGGTGGAGAAAGATGGAGCAAGAAAAGTTTCAAATTATTTGCAATCTTGGACAACAGTGACCCTCAGACATTCCAGCAGGACTGAACCCTTCACCTCAAGGCCCAGCTTGTCACATTTATGAGTCTTTGAAGAATACTTAGACATGCTGATAAATTTGGATTTCACAGCTTCTGTGGATTATTCTATGCCGATAGATAAAACTTTATTTTGATATTCAATATTGTTAGAGAGCTTCCAAAGAGTGTAGATCTAACCAATTAAATAATGAGAGAGAAACGATTGCCTGTGAAAAGGACACTACTGCTTCATTCTGATAATTAACCTCAAACATCAAAATTAAGCCATCATGGTAGCCTTTATTTCTTTTTATTTGAAAGATCAATGTGCCAATTAAATGGAACAAATTTTGAAAAAGTACAGAAAAATCACAACCTACAAACCTGAAAGAAACTTTTTTTTAGCACATATCCTTTTGTTTGTTCAGTTGATTTTTCTGTTTGTTTTGTGGAAGGAACCGATTTTGCATTGTTGGTAGATGGGTAGCTTTCAGGAAAGAAAGAATTTCATTCTCTATCGGTTAGCTATTTGACCTAATGCAGATTTATCAAACTTGAGCCTCAATTTCCTAAAATGAGTATAAAATCCAAATTTTGAGATTCTAAAATATGTATTTTAGCACATTGTTAAATGCCAGGAACCAAAATGCATTTTAAAAACATTTTAAAAGTAAATTTAGATTTACAGGAAAGTTGCAAAGATAATGCAGAGTTTCTTTATAACTCACACCCAGTTTCTCTTAATGTTAACATATTGCATTACCATGTTACATTTGTTAAAATTAAGCAACCAACATTTGTATGCTATTATTAACTAAACTCCGAACTGTATTTGTACTTAACTAGTTTTTCATACTAATTTTCTTTTGATCTTCCTGAATCTTAAACAGGATAACACATTGCGGTAGCTCATTTTGTCTTCTGTAATATTTTCTCGCATTTTTCTTTGGTTATCATGACCTTGAAAGTATTGAAAGACAATGGTCAAATGTTTTCTTGACTGCCCCTAAATTTGAGATTTTTTTTTTTTATTCAAGGTAGATGGGTATTATGGGCTTGGGCGGAGTACTACAGACAGAAACTGTTACTCTTTATCACATCATAACAGGTGTACGTATTATCACACTCACATCACTGGTGATGTTAACCTTGCAATTTGGCATAAGTAGTTAATATAGTGCATATTTATTTGATATTTAGGTTTATAATCTAATACTATATCATTAATTTTGTTGACCAAATTTTCCCACTTTGCCCATTGATAACTTTTCTCAGATTTGCTTCTGCTCTTCAGTATGTCCTCTTTTTTTTATTTTCTAAATTTTTGGGACTATATGATTCCAGGTTCATTGTGAATTTTCCCTGCCCCAGGGAATTCTCCTAGGAAACTTTTTTCATTGGATAATAGTACCAAGAAACTAAGGTGTTAGGTGTGCTTGTGGTTTCTTGAGTGTAACTGTGCATATGCCATTCAGACCTAAAATGTATAAGCAGGCACATAATATCTATCTATATATCTATGCTAAAGATAAGTCCATCCTGTCTCCAATTCTAGGCCATTACCACTGAGGTTCATTCTTTTAAAAAAAAAGATTTATTTATTTATGCATATAAAAACTGGGGTGCAGGCCTGAGGGGCAGGAGGATGAGAAGATTCACCAGAGACAGAGTGGGGAACAGAACAGGCAGACTGACTGAGATACACTGCTGAGGGGAGCAGCAGGCGAGACAGGAGAGGTCTGCTGCGCCATGTGGGTAGCTCCCTGGCTGGCCATGGATCAAACACTTGATGCAGAGGCTGTGGATAGCTTCATAGTGCTTTGCTTAACCCCTTGCATCACCAGAGAGGCCCGCTTCTGAGGTTCATTCTAACCTGCTTTATCTATTGGTTATTTATAACATCCCTCTAACAGTGAGCAATTGGATTCCACCTGTATTGCACATGAATGCAGCATAGAATTATTGACCCGCATCCCTTTAAGAAACAAATTTGTCAACTATAGTGCCATGTTAAGTACAGTTGCCTTTTCAGTAAGTTTTTGTGTGAAAATTTACACTCACATAAAATCCTGAGTACACAAGCTTGTATAGCCATTTGGCTTATAAGCTCCCGAACATGGCCATAATGGAAATATTCTTCAGCAGGTGAATGACTAAACAAACTGTGCTGTATCTTTACCATAGATTACTATTTAGCCAAAAAAAAAAAAAAAAAAAAAAAAAGAACTCTTGATTTTCACAACTGCACAGATAAATCTGAAATGTATTTTCCTATGTGAAAGAAACAAACTTAATGCTTTGATACTACTCACATTGAGGCAGTCTAGAAAAGGCAAACAGAAGAATGAATGGTTAGTAGATGTTTTAAACTGAAATAGGGAATAGTTGATAACAAGGGTAATAGATAAGGTGCTTTTTAAAATGAAGGGACTGTATTCTGTGGTATTGGGTGGTGGATACATGACTGTGAATTTAATTAAGTTCATGGAATCATACATCACAAATAGTAAACTTTAATTTGTACAAATTTAATAATAGATCAAGCTTTCAGGGTTTCTAGAATAGAGTGAAAACTTTGACCTCCTTTTTTGCTCCCCTAAATAACTATATTATTGTATTAGTCTATTTGGGCTGTTAAAACAAAGTTCATAAATTCAATGACATAGACTGCTATAATAAAATACATAGATTAGATGACAAATCACAGGAATTTGTTTCTTATGGTTCTGGAGGCTGGAAAGGAGAGACCATGGTCCTACCTGATTTGGCTTGTGCTAAACATTCTCTTTCAAGCTTGCAAATGTCTCCCTTCTCACTAATTATAAAATGGACTTCCCTTGGTGCATGTATACTGGCGCATCTCTCTTTCCTTTTTACAAATCTATTAATACCATAAGGTTAGTACTACACCCCTATTAGTTCATTTAACCTAATTAACTCCTAAAAGTCTTCTTTCTAAATATATTTCAAAACAGGAATTGGGTGAGGTAGGTGTATAGTTTAGTCCACAGCACAGAGGTGTGCTGTAACCTCACTGAAAGATTTGATTTTAAAAAAAGTGATGACTCAAGTAACTTTGGGAAATGTTTGGATGGAAAACTGTATGTGCAAAATGAAAATAAATTTTATAAATGATGCATAAGTGCAACATGTTTCGTTGCTTCATTTTCTCCCATTTTTAAGTATTTTTATCAATTTGATGGCATATCTTAAATTTATAGCATATAGTGCAATAAATAGAATTGACATTAATAGTAGCTGTTATATTTATTAAACCTTCACATATTAAAAATAAACAATTTTACTATGTTTTTTGATAGTATATTATATTTATATATATGAAATGGGTCATAATAGTAATAATACTATTTAAATTACCTTGCTCTTTTATACAGAGTATATCTGATATTATATATTCACCTATTTCCAAATTACTTCTGTTCTTTTTTATTTATTATGATGTTTGTGGATGCATAAAGTTGTTTCTAAGGGTTTATGGTTAATGTAAGCCTAAGGTATTATTATAAAATTGGATGAGGACTAAAATGATTTTAGAATATACAATAAAGTTGTTTGAGTTTGAAAATAATTACAAGTGGTGAGAAAAAAAATTGTAGCTACCTTTTTAAAATAAATCAAAATACTTAAAATCTGCATGACTAGGACTTGAAACTACTTTGTTGAAATAACAACCTAGGCAGAAAAATTAAAATGAGTAAAATTTTGTTGTTTCCAATCTGTATGAAAATAAATAGTTCATCAAGGGCCTGCCTGGTGGCACAAGGGATTAAGACACAACCCATGAAGCAATCTTCAGCCACTACACATGAGTACGATCCCCGCTAGGGAGCTACCCACATGGCGCAGCAGACCTCTCCTGACTCGCACACTGTTCCCCTCAGCAGTGTATTTCATTCAGTCTGCCTGTTCTGCTCCCTACTCTGTCTCTGGTGAATCCTATCACCCCCCCACACCTCTGGCCTGTACCCCAACTCTTGCATGTATAAATAAATAAATCTTTAAAAAAATAGTTCATCAAGGGGTCTCCCAGTGGGGCAGCAGTTAAGTGCGGGGTTGCGAGCTGCCTGCAGCCTCTGCAGTGCTGGTTCGATCCCCAGCTGCCGGCGAGGGTCCCACATGGCACACAGACCTCTCCTGCTGCCCACTGCTCCCCTCAGCAATGTACTTCGTCACTCTGCCTGTTCTAATCTCCGCTCTGGCTCTGCTGAATTCTCTCACCTTCCCGCTCCTCTGACTGTACCCAGGGCTTGTATAAATAAATAAATAAATCTTTAAAAAAGAAATAGTTCATCGAGAGGGAAAAAAGTAACTTTGACTGACTAAAGTTAAACAAAAAAATATTTACTAAGTATGTTTATCCAGTCTTTTAACACAAACGTCATATTTCATTTTAAAGGTTTCCATACAATTTACTTATTTTATGTTTTAACCATATGATTATTTTATTTTCTCTCTCTCTTGCCAACATGGGTATAAAGGAAAAAAAATTACAGGTACAAATAATGTGGTTTTCTTTTGTAATTCAAGTCTTGGAATATTCTATAAGTCCTTCTATCCTGTTCTTCTTTTTAGGATTTTTGTGAATATTCTGCATCCCTTACAGTTCTGTATGAATTATATATTCTGTTTGTCAATTTCTACAAAGAAATCTGTTGAAATTTTGATGAGGAGTGCCCTGAATCAGTTGATAAGTCTGTGGTTATTGCCATTTTTAACAATGTTAATTCTTCCAATTTATGAACATGAATTTTTAAAATTATTTGCGTCTATTTTTATCTCTTACAACAATACTTTATAGTTTTAGAGTGTCACTTTGCATTTCTTTTGTTAAATTTCTCCTAATTATTTTATTCTTTTGATGCTCTGGTAAATTGAATAGTTTTGTTAATTTTATTTTTGAATTATTCTTTTTAAATGCATAGTGATATAATTTTTGTGGGGTTTTTTTGCATCCTAACATGCTAAACTTACTAATTCTAATTGTTTTTATAGATTCTTTAGAAATTTCTATTGGCACAATCATGTTATCTTTAAATAGAGTTGATATTAATTTTACCTTTTCAGTTTTTTTTAGGATTTATTTCTTTATGCATACAAGAGCTGGGGTACAGGCCAGAGGTGTGGGGGGGTGAGAGGACTCACCAGAAACAGAGTGGGAAACAGAACAGTTAGACTGACGGAAGTACGCCGCTGAGGGGAGCAGCGGGTGAGACAGGAGAGGTCTGCTGCACCATGTGGGTTGTTTCCTGGCCGTCTGGGGATCAAACTCGTGCTGCAGAGGTTGCGGACAACTTCATAGTTTGCGTCTCAACTCCCTTTGCACCACGAGGGAGGCCCTCATTTTCATTATTGTTGATATTTATGTATTTTCCTTGCCTAATTTTGCTGGGTATTACCTCTACTACAATTTTGACAGTTATAGGCAAAAGTGGACTTCCAGTCTTGATTTTCGTCTAAAGAGGAAATCACCCATTCTTCACTATTACTAATGATACAGTTATGGAGATTTCATAGATGTTCTGAGGAATTTTAATTTTATTTATAATGCGTGGAGTATATCACAAAAAGATGTGCTATGCTTTTCCTTTGCCTACTGAGATAAACATTCTCTCTCTTTTTTAAAGATTTATTTATTTATGTATACAAGAAACTGGATACAGGCCATAGATGCGGGAGGGTGAGAGGATTCACCAAGACAGATTGGGGAGCAGAACAGGCAGACTGAATGACATACACTGCTGAGGGGAGCAGCGGGTGAGACAGGAGAGGTCTGCTGCACCTAGTGGGTAGTTCCCTGGCCAGGGATTGAACTCGTGCTGCAGAGGCCGCAGATAGCTTCATAATGCTGTGCTTATCTCCTTGTGCCACCAGGGAGGCCCTAAGCATTCTTTTTTTGTCTTTTATTTCTAGTAATATATTAAATTTAACTGATTTTCAAATGTTGAACCAACCTTATATCACTGAGATAAATCCCACTTGGTCACAGCATAAATTTATTTTGTATGTTGTAGGCTGTGTGTTGGGAGTTTTTTGTCTAGGATTTTTGAGTCTATCTTCAAAATAGATAGTAGATTGTAGTCTTTATTTCTTTATTGTGATGACTTTGTTTGGTTTTGGTATCAGGGTGATAATGACTTTATTTTTTTAAAAGATTTATTTTTTTATTTATACAACAGCTGGGCACAGACCAGAGGCATGGGAGGGTGAGAGGATTCACCAGAGACAGAGTGGGGAGCAGAATAGGCAGATGGACTGAAAGCACTGCTGAGGGGAGCAGTGGGCAAGACAGGAGAGGTCTGCCACGCCATGTGGGAATCTCGCTGGCCTGCTGGGAATCTAACTGGTACCACAGAGGCTGCGAACCGCTTCATAGTGCTGTGCTAAACTTGCTGTGTCAGTGGGGAGGACCTAATAATGACTTTATAAAATAAATTATGTATTATTTATTTATGCATACAAGAACTGGGGCACAGGCCACAGGTGTGGGGATTGAGAGAATTCACCAGAGACAGAGTGGGAAGCAGAGCAGGCAGATCTACTGTGATACACTCCAGAGGAGCGCGTAGATGAGATAGGAGAGGTCTGCTGAGCCATGTGGTAGCTCCCTGGCCATGGATTGAACTTGTGCTGCAGTGGCTGTGGGTAGCTTCATAGATTGTGTCTTAACCCCTTGCACTATGAGGGAGGCCCCAGTATGTGTGAAATGTTAAGAAGAGTTCAGTTCTGAAGTCTTCTGGGCCTAGGTATTTCTTGGTGGGCATTTCTTTTGGATTGTTAAATTCGGCTTATTGTAGGCTGAAATTTCTATTGTTCTCAACATTGCACAACAAAGAAATCCAATCAAGTTCTGGCTCTTAGAATAATTTCTAAAATCAGTGTTTAAATTTTGTGCTAACACCGTTAGGACTCATCAGTTTGTCATGTTACGTGTTTTTTTGTAAAGTAACAGGTTTATAGGCTTCTTTTGATCAAAAAAATTAATAGAATTTTGTAGCTCCATTATGACTTTGTCAGAGTTTGCACAAACTTTATGTCAGAGTAACCAAGGTGGGGACAGGGATAAACAGGACTGATAAATTCAAAATGTGAAAATAAGATACAAGTCAGAATAACAAATCTATAAAACTGCAAATAAAACGTAGAGAAGTCACCATATAAAAAAGAATTGAATAGGACCATTTATTTCAAGATATTACAAAAATAAATATTTCTTTGATCTAGGAAATACTGGATAAAGGTGATTTACATTTCAAAATTAGAATCTAATCAACCTGAAAATTCATAACACCTGAATAGACTCAGTAATAGATCAGGGCATGTGATCTCTCCACTGTTTATGAACTGTTGGTATAACTTTTAAACTATTATTTCAGGAAACTTTGATGAATAAGTTCAAGTTTGGAATCATTTAAAATATAACTCTGTAAGCTACTTTATGTAGACCTTATTGATCTTCTAAAAAACATTTTATTTTTGTATGTTTGTAAACATTTTGGGTATGAAATTATATTTGTTGTCTCTTAAGTTAAAGACCCAGGGAATACATAATAAAACAAACTTAAATAGCTCAAATAAGCATAGAAAAGATCTATATTTCTTATTTTGGTATGAATATTGGAGGCACATAGAAATCAAAGCAATCGATAATACTTGTCATATCTGAGCTGTACATACTTTCACTCATTATTCTCCCCCAAATCTCATTTTTCTCATTAGTTAATGACAATAAATTTGGAATTCTCCTGTGCTGTTTTTTTAAAAAAAAAATTATTTATTTATGCGTACAAGACCGGGGGTACAGGCCAGAGGTGTGGGGGCTGAGAGGATTCACCAGAGACAGAGTGGGGAACAGAACAGGCAGATCAACTGATATACTCTGCTGAGGGAAGCAGTGTGTAAGTCAGGAGAGGTCTGCTGTGCCATGTGGGTAACTCCTTGCATGGGGATTGAACTCATGCTGCAGTGGCTGTGCACAGCCTCATAGATTGTGTCTTAACCCCTTGCGCCACCAGGGAGGCCTCTCTCCTGTGGTGTTTTAAAATGTGAAACAAAGGCACTTGTGTCACAAGCTTTTTCGTATTTTTAAAAATATGGAACTGTCAATTTAGTGAGAATGCATTGAAATCAGAATTTGGAGAATGTAAATTATCTGTGGACAAATGAAGTATTTGTGATTCCATAAGAGCATTTTTTCGCAGTTGTTTATATGCTAAAAATATACACATAATATGTTCAGTCATAGTTCCATTCCCACGCTGTGCTGCAGATACCACACAAAATAAGATCACTGACAGTGACTATTTAGGACAGAGAGTATATTGTGAGCCAGGTCTATGTTTTCTCCTATGTCATTCCTTCTACACATTTATCTGGACTCCTTTGTATTTATTTCCCTTTCCCACTTTGACTTGATGTTTGGTCTTATTTGTTGTTTTTTTTTTGTTTGTTTTTTTGATCCACTACGGCAACTTTCCTCATTTCCCCTAATGAATCTGGCATCTCTTGAAAGAGACCCTCCAAGGACTCAGTGGGGCAACTGTGGATGCCTTCCTAACTTGTTCCCTAGGATCAACCATGATACATATATTATTTTTTCAATAAATCTCTTGAGCATCGGGCCTCCCCTGGTGGTGCAGGTGGTTGAGCACCTCTCTGTGAAGCTGTCTGCAGCCTCTGCAGTGCCGGTTCGATCCCGGCCAGCCAGCGAGGGTCCCACATGGTGCAGCAGACCTCTCCTGTCTCCCCCACTGCTCCCCTCAGCAGTGTATTTCGTTAGTCTGCCTGTTCTGTTCCCCACTCTGTCTCTGGTGAATCCTCTCACCCTCCAGCGCATCTGGCCTGTATCCCAGTTCTTGTGTAAATGAATAAGTAAATCTTTAAACAAACAAACAAACAAAAAAATAAATCTCTTGAGCATCTATGATGAGCCTTGCCATTATTGGAAGGTGCAACTTTTAGCTCACTTTAAATACCTGCAGATATACTTAGAGTCGTGATTCCTCAGCTGGGTTGTGTAGAGTCCTGGTATGAACCTAAATTTTACTGGGATCCAAGAAAAAGAGTAAGGGAGGCCAACTGACAAAACTTAGGTATCTGTTGCAGTTTCAGGGAGGATATTCCATTTCTTCAATTATTTTTGGTTCTGTTACATTTCATTGAGTAAATTTTTTTAAAAAAAGTTATAACTGGTGGGTTTGGAACAAACAACTTCTATCTGAATTGGATCTCAGTGTTCTGAAACGGAGTGTTCTTCAATGAAGTTTGCTGATTCTCAACAATCTAACCAAATGTGATTTTTCTTGCTGTGTAGATTGTCATACTTTGAAATGCATAATTACATATGATGCATATGAATTCAGAAATTATTACGTTTGTAATTATAAAACTCCCAGTCTGCATGTTTTATATGTAACATTTTGTAAAATATCATATCATTATATGAGTGTCTAGCAGTGTACTTTTTTCTTTCAAAAAAAGAGATAATTGATGACTGATGTAAGTGTCCATTGGGAGATATATATATATATATATATATATATATTTATCACCTTAAAATAATCAATTAAAATTTATTCTTCTTTTGTGTTCCAGATAGTTATTTAAAAATTAAAATACATCTGGGGTAAAGTAGCAACTGTGGTAGCATGCAGGGCATTCCTGATAACTGCTACTATTTTAATCAATTATATGAGAACAGCAGGTAATGCTTAACAGTAGAAATGGTTTGCACAAGTATTATTCTGATGATGTGCAAGCTTTGCATGGCCAAAATTACATTGCTTGAAATTACTTGAAAAAGAAAACAACTATCAGGAAGCCATTATAGAGATCTGGGCTGTTCCTTTTTATTTAGAATGATGGTGCAGATTATTCACACTTTGATGATGAAAATGCAAACTACATATTCTTATAACATGCACAGGAAAATAGTATCCTTATGATCATGTTGTACCCATTATATATTTTTTAAAGATTTATTTATTTATGCATACAAGAACTGGGGTACAGGACAGAGTTGTGGAAGGGTAAGAGAATTCACCAGAGAGAGAGCAGGGAACAGAACAGGCGGATTTACTGAAATACACTGCTGAGGGGAACAGCGGGCAAGACAGGAGAGGTCTGCTGCGCCATGTGGGTAGCTCCCTGGCTGGGGATAGAATTCGTGCAGCAATGGCTGCCACGAGCTTCATAGGTTGCATCTAACCCCTTGTGCCACCAGAGAGGCTCTATACCCATTATATTGATTATTGCAGTATCCAAGAAGTGATATCAGCCATTATTACAAACCAACTGGGTTATAATAAAATAACAGCTAAAATTATTTCTATTTATGCCACTGTTTCACAAATAGGAAGTTTTTTTTTTTCCCTTGATGGAGGACAACTTAAGAATTGAAGTGACTTCTTTTTTTGTTTTTTTAAAGATTTATTTATGCATACAAGAACTGGAGTGCAGGCCAGGGATGTGGAGGGTGAGAGGACTCACCAGAGACAAAGTGGGGAGCAGAACAGGCAGATCTACTGAAATACAGTGCTGAGGGGGGCAGCGGGCGAGACAAGAGAGGTCTGCTATACCATGTGGGTTACTGCCTGGCCAACCAGCGATCAAATTCGTGCTGCAGAAGCTATGGACAGCTTCACAGTGCTGTGCCTAACCTCTTGCACCACCAGGGAGGTCCCGAGAATTGAAGTGATTTCTAATGAATATTTATATTAAAAAACTCATGTCCCAATCACACTTCATTTGTTGTTCCTACTTATGGTTCAGTTAAAGTGCACCATTATTTTGACTGGTTGTGTGTCAGTATTAATATAACTGAGTTTCTAGTTATCCACTATGTATTTCATATTTAAGTATCTGATTGAAAAGAGAAAGTGACAAAAAAAAAGGAAAGAGAGGAATGAGGGAGAAAGAGAAAGAGGAAGAGGAAGTAAAAGAAAATGGAAGTTTACAGAGTTAATAAGCTAACACTGAAAATGAGCAACAGGATTAGTTTAATTTTGACTGTTCAGTGAACTTTACCTATGGGTGTGTGCATGATGCAATGAATGCCATGTGACAGTAACTCAGATGGTTTATTCTAGGAAATCTCCCTTGCCAACCCTACACAACCACTTACCTTCAAAGCCTAGATAAGATATTCCTTCTGTTTTCCTCAGTAGTGGTATAATGTCTGTTTATTTGACTTGAAGTAGACCAGACTGTATTCCAGACTGACACAAAGCCCGGGTCCCTGCCTGACTTGTTCACCACTGTATCTCCTGTACAGAGACTGCTTCAGTCTTCACAAATGTATGCCAATGATTGTTGAATTAATGCTTCATGTGAGGGGACCTCTCGGTGGTGTATGGGTTAAGCCTCAGCACTATCATCACAATGACCTGAGTTCACTCTCCAGTCAGGGAACTACCCACATGGCACAGCAGACCTCTCCTATCTCACCCACTGCTCCCCTCAGCAGCATATTTCAGTAAATCTACCTGTTCTGCTTCCCACGATGTCTCTGACGAGTCCTCTCACCCTCCGCACCTCTGGCCTACACCCCAGTTCTTTTATGCATAAATAAATCTTTTTAAAAAAGTTTTTATGTGAGATGGATGCAGAAATCAATACAGTGAAATGTTAAAAAGAATTTTTTTTTTAAGAAGGATTTTTTTGAATGGAAGATACTCAACCTCAAGAGGTTAATTACATGTGTGAAAGATCATGAACACATTTCTATTTGAGTCTAATTTTTATGCCTGAAATTAGAACAAACAAAAGAAATGCCATTTGAATCAATGTGTTATAAGCTGTCACCTCCTCAATCCCACTCAACTCTAACTTCTTGAATAGCTTTTGAATATTACTATATAGATGAAGCATTTTGAAGCTCTCATGGTAATGATTTAGGACTAAAAACCCACCATCCAAAGGCACTTTCAATTCAATCATATAACCTTTGATCTGATCCCTGAATAGTATTTATATGGAATCATATTAGTAAATCAGGTATTTTAAAAAATTAAAGAAGTGATAAGTGTCCCTTTTAGTAAGGTATTATTGCATAATACATAGTTTTAAAATAATTGCCATTAAATATTAATTGATTATATACATGGGATATATATTAATGATATAAATAGACAAACATCTATATAGATATGGGTGAAACAGTGTTATTAATATAATTTAAAGAAAACGTGTACATTGCAAATCAAATTACTATTAAATCTAGATATTCTGCAACACCGATAATGTTTTAATATGGAGAGATATGCCATTTACACTTTCTCAACACATCCCCCAAAAGCTATCTTCTAAAAAATGGTAGTATCTAGTTCACTCATCCACAAAAACAATCCCCCTGGTTGTTAACCACACAAAATTAACGATGAAATGAAATAATCCACGATCATTTGAACTGGTTTTAAAATATGCTCTAGGGAAGTCATTGTCCCTAGATTGATAGATTTGACTTCAATTCTTTTCATAAAGCTTCATCGCTGTACGGTATTTGATTAAACTAAGTATTGCATTGCATTTAGAACACCCCAACCCCCCACTGTGAATGTAATACTCGACTCTTTCTCGTTCTGGAACAAGAGCACTAAATTTGTCTATTATATTCCAACTTTTAAGTAAAAATCATATAAAGTTAACTAGTTAAAGTCACCCATAAAAATGTTACAACTTTTAAGATTTACTGATGTATATGATTAAACATGCTTGAATGTGTGCATTGCATTGTTCCGGTTTTTAAATATAATTCTATTGACACAATCATTTCTTTTTTGCAAGCTTCACTTTTGTTTTCTGTTTATGGAGAATAATCAGTCAACAATAGCTGCTGGAAGTAAAATATTCTTGTAAGTGCTACTTCTCAAATTCATTAAATGCGTTTTCACGGTTAAAATGGTTTCCTATTTAAATGGTCATCCTCTTATTTAAGAAGTTTTCCAAATGTAGTGTCTATGTTATAGGTTCTGTGTTAAATCATGCATTGCAAACTATTCTTAGAAAATGCATAGAATGACTGCAAATGATTCCCTGAGAACTGGTTTGCATTTCCTGTCTGAGTAAATTCTTTCCTGGCAGCATATAAATTAGATATAAAATGCAGATTTAGAATACTGCTCATAATTAACATTAAAAAATACTGAACATCCAGAGACAGAAATCATGTCTTGTTTAAATACTGAATCATGCTTAAAGTTCACGATCATTAATAAACATACATGTACACTCATTTATCAGTGTCAGATACTTACATATTCTATATTCTAATAATAAGTATTCTTATTGTCAGGAATTTATTAAGTTCCTAATATATGCCACGTAGTCAGTGCAGCCGACATTATGTTGTGAAAAGATAACTCTCAGGAGACAGATTATCTTGGTTTGATTGCCTGTTTCACTGTTCACTAAATATTAGTTCTTGAAGTTCTTTTTGCTTGTATTTATACTTCTGTTTCACTTCTATGTGAAATCTGGGTAATAAGCCTTACCTCAGGGGTTTTTCATAAGGATTAAATGAAATGATATGTGTAAAATACTTGGCAGAGTAAATAGAACATTATAAGAACTCAACAAATGTAAGCTCACTCCACTCATGAGTTATGGGGATATCAATATTATATATAAGGCATCGCTTCTGGCTGAAAAATAATATACTATCTCCTGGTACAAAAGTCAAGGGAGAAACAGTAAAGCCATCAAGATGGGGAAATCTTATTTCTTTGTTGTATGAGCAGTAAATGTTTCTTCCTAATTAAAATTAAGGAAAAGAAGGACTCTAGAGTAGTTAGGAGTGGCTAACTAGAGAAGACTATTAATAAATGGTTGGAATTTGGGTAAGTAACAGAAAAATGGGAGTTTCATTTTGTTTGTCATCGTAATATTTCAATCACATTTACCAAGTAAAAGTAAAACATTTTATTCACAATAAATATGAAGGCGGGTGTATTTTTTTAAGTCTTTGCTAAATATACTCTTAGCCATGTCCACTAAGGAATAAAGAGGCCAGGTAAGGAAAGGCCAGTTGGAAGTGGCATGGTGATAACACAACTTTGCTACTAACTCTAATTAGCCCTGGAAACTGGCCCTCCCTCAGCCACAGTTTATTCAATGATGTCAGACAAGGATTTTCCCCTTTAAAACCTCAGTTTTAACATTTTTCTGTAGAATAAGGTGGTTACAATTCAGAGTGAGCCTGACTCTTCTGAGGTTGAAAACCATGGGTACTCAGTGAGCCATGAAAAGAAAACCTACTGGAAACTGGGACATGGGAGAGAGGGGGAGATAATTAGATGAACAAGCACAATGGGGAAGAGTTAATAGAAAACACCATGAGTCAGAAAACTGGAGTTTAAAATCAGAGGAACTGCTTCCAAATTAAGAAAAAATGCATGGAAAAAAATCATGATGGCTTTTAGGATACGAAGAAAAAATTTCGTTCTTCTCTGTCAGTTATCGACATTGACCAAGAACCTAGGGACAGTGACATACCCATCTCTAAATTTAACACTAAAACATACAATCACTACTTCTTTCTGGATTCATATTTTTTTCCTAGGACACATTCTCTTAGTTTGATCTGATTAATTTGTTTGGCCTCTGGAGAATAATTAGAGGTTACTGTCATTGTGAGAGGAAAGAAGATTTCCTCATCTCTTCCTCCACTTCCTACCCTGGTAGGAGCAGCCTTGAGATATTCCCAAAACCACAAAAAAAAAAAAAAAAAAAAAAAAAAAACACTGATAGCATTCTAGTGAAATTTACTCAATAACCACAGGTAATTATCCCCCAGAGAAAAAGGACTGATGTTTTATGGGCTATTTAAATGCTATCTTTTTACTTTCCTCCTTCAACTATCCTATAAAGCTTACAAATTGCAATTGTTTTGCCAACACAGTACAGGCAACTAAGTGTAGGGAAAATGGTAAAATTCACTTAATGATCAATATTCTATTTAAGGTTTCAATGGCAACATGATAGTTTTACATTTATCATTAGATAAACTTACAGCTCAGGACACTATGCTTTTTTTTTTCAAATTTCAATATTCATAGATATCAGAGTTTTATATCAAGACCAAGTCTTAATCCTCATGCCTATTTTCCATCATTATAGAAATAATTCCATTGGCCTTTCATCTTTGTATATAAAACCTCAACTTTTAGGGGATTATTTGGGGAAAAAATGTCCTATACGGATTCCATTAATTGGAATGTATCGTTTAACTTTTTTTTTTTTTTTTTTTAGGTTAGAAAAGCTTACATTTACATTGTACCATGCCTTATCTTCATGTTAACTATTAGAAGGATTTATCCTGGACTTGTTTTCCACCTGTTTTATTTGAGGGTATGTTTAGACTCAACAATACAGGAGCTTAAAGAACAAAGGAGTTAATTATGTTTCTTCCATGTAACTGTCTTGAGCTAAGCAGGCCAGGTCAGAAGGTGTGATGTGCTCCTTGCAATCACTTGAGGGCTCAAGTTCCTTTGAGTTATTGATCAGCCACACAAAAGAGAGTAACACCTATTACATGACTGACACTGAATAAGCAACAGGTTTGATTTCCAGCAGGTAGAAAGTAGAAATAAATTATGGAAGAACTATGCCCATTGTCTTGATGTGCCAATTTAGTATTGGCGCATATTCTTTCCAACCAAAATCTCATTAGAGATTTATGGGATAGCCCCACAATCATGTGAAAAAAATCTTGCTTGGACTATTAAATGATGATAGAACAAATGGATATAAACGCCACAGAGAATGTGGCTCTTGGAATAGCAGAGAAGTGAGGTCACCTTGGATCACCAAGTCCCAGCTTAATCCAGATAACTCCAGCCACATTACCAACCTCAAGACACCATTAGAAGTTCCAGGTGGTGGAGTCAGCTTAAGAAGTTCCAGGTGGTGGAAGTCAGCTTAAGTCAGAAAGTAACCTGGAAATAGTGTCTATATACCCGGCTACCATTTTTTATCAATGAAAGATCTGAATTATTTACAATCTCTACCATGTCTTCTGTAGCAGAGAAAGCAGGTATAAGGATACTTCTGGCTTTAGGCTCAAAGGAAAAAGAGGAAGGGATATTTTCTGATTTACCAGGCTAATGGACTCTCTGAGTCTTTCCTTCCAGATAATGTTCTATTTCATTTGATCTACTGGTCAGAAAGCAGCATGAAATTAATGAATTGAAAAGTTTAGGGGTATATTTTTTGTAGGTTAGTAGATTTGAACACAGAGAGAATTTAGATAAAAATGGGAAGTATATGGAAGAACACTCAGGAAATTCTGAATGATCGTGGATAAAAATTCTCTGCCATGGAACTATTTTTCAGAGATAGGAAGCACTGCTCACCTGGGGCAGAGTGGGAGCAATCAGATAGAAGTAGGCAAAGCATACATGCAAGGCTAGGGCTATTGTGTTTTTTGTTTTTTTGTTTGTTTGTTTGTTTGTTTTTGATGTTCATTCAAGAACTCAGAATATGAATCTTTTGGGGGAGAGTGTGAAGATGACATGTGAAGTAATTATGTATATGTCTGTGTGCCTGTGCACAAATGGTTTGTGGAATTCTTTAACTACATCCTTAAGGGTATAGAAAGAAAAGACAAATGAAACTTCCAACTTTGTAAATGTCTAATTTTACCTCAATAACATGTTCAATTATTTGTAGATGAGTCTCAATTCCTGCAAAGAGCGCTAATACACATTTCTTTATTTCTCAAATGATAAAATTTAAACGCATAGAGTTTGAGTTACATATGTACCCAAGGTCACACTGAAGTCAATAAATCATGGCCCTCTGGCCTCAAATCTAATACTTCTTTTAGCACATAGTGTCCTGATTGAACCTGTAGCAGGGACAAATGTCCTACCTCACTCTCATCAAAGTTGTGAATTTTGATTGTGAGTCTACTGTAGACAAAAATGCATTTAAAAGACAGTCAACATTTAAAGGTAGTCTTATGATACTCTACAAATGACTATCATCTATTTATATATAATGTCGTTTCTGTTCTCAGTAATTCTGCAGCATTTGTATGAAGTCAGTGATGAAGGGAAGGTGAGAAATTGCTGTTATAATCATAAATTCTGAGTTCAGATTTCAGGGATATAGTGCTACCATCCTTTTTTTTTTATTAACCTTTGAACTTGACACTTCTATCACCATTACCTATTTTCTCAGCCCAGGGACATACTTGACTCAACACCATAACAAAGATTCCCTGATCTAGGTGACTCAATAGCCCCATTGTCAATGAGACATGTGCTCTAAATCAGATGAAAATATGGGTTTTAGACCATATTGTATGTGATACAGTTCATTTGCTAGAGTGCTAAGAAGGCCAGAAAAATAAGGAAACGGAGCTGCTAAGTCAATTCTTATAGGAGACATATGTACATGACATGCATGAAGACTGATGTAAATTGGAGCCAGACTTGATTACCTGAGTATCTGTTTCTTAAATGGTAAAATAGAGATGGCATCGTGTGTGTATGTGTGTCTGTGTGTGTGTATATGTATGGACAAACATTTATATATCACACCTTTAAAAATAGCTGTCAGTTTTAAGCAATAAATATATGATAACTCAATGGTTTTACTAATGTAGCTATTGCAAGTATAAAATTAGATGAACTTAATTTTTACTGAAATATTTTTAATACAGGAAGTCATGGTAGAAAATATGAAATCTTGAGTTGTGTAGCTTGGCTTTGAATCCTGATCTTTCTGACCTAAGTCTGTGGTGTTGGGCAAGACATTTGTTTTATCTCTCTGTACCTCATTTGGCCCTTCCAAAAATGGAAATATTAACCCTTACCATTTAGTGTTGCTATGACAAGTTAATGGATGTAAAGTTCATATAATTATATCTGTCACATAGTAGCATTTGTAACATATTTGTATAATATATTTGTTTTTACTCATGTGTAAGTTTGATGAACGTTTAAGGTTCATAATCCTGGTTGCGCATTTAATCACCTGGAATGTTTTCTAAATTACTGATGCCTTGGATCTACCCCTAGAGCACTTCCATCTAATAAAAATATTACAAGTCAAGTATGTAATTTAAAATTTTCTCATTGTCACTGTGGAAAAATATGTTAAAATAGTACAGTTCAAATGAGTTTAAATAATATTTTATTTAACCATTTTATTCCAAATATCATTTCAAAATGTATTCCATATAAATATATTTATATATTTTATATTATTTGGTATAGTTAATTAAAATTATTTACTGGGCAATTTTTAAAGTGACATGTCTTTAGAGGCCTGTTTTAAACATATTGGGGAGAAAATCTGGCTGAATTTTTGTCAAGTGGGGGATGAAGAACTTGATCAGATGTCAAAGGTGTGGGGAATGGATAAAAATTTATTTAGTGGAATTTTACCAAAATTGGCCTTGGCAGGCCCAGAACAGGGCTCTTGGATAAGGCTTACTTTAAAAGGGGGTTAAAAAAATAAAAGGGGGTTCGGAGGAACCTGTCTAAACAGAAATACTTTGTCAGTACATTGGCTGGTTTCTTGATAAATTCTTGAAGTTCAGTGTGTATTTTATACTCACCACACATTCTCAGCTTAGACTCCCCACCTTTCAAATGCCCAGTGATATCGTCTCACTAGTGGAGTTTGCTAGACAATGAATCCCTAGTGCCTCCACTTCAGTTCCTCTAGGCCAAAGTCCAGTCATCTTTTATTTTTTTTTTTTCTTAACTCCTTAAATGATATGATTGTGCAGAAATCTTTGAAAGCAAACATTTCGGACATGTTTGCTTTATGTATGGTGCCTTCTTCATTGTTAAATTTATGAACTTCTGGATTTTGCTAAGCTCCCAAGTGATTCCAAAGAAAACATAACCAAGAAATTCTTAGCATATCATTGGCCTTCTTTCATCTGTAAAACCTTCTTGGACCATTTAATGGAAAGTGAACTATGTGAGAACGATCTACTTTGGGCGCTGGAAAAATTTTCCTTTAGAAATTCAGCACTCCCTGAACTCTGAGCTCTTTTGCCTTCAAAAGACAAGGAATTAAAGTATTACCTTATACTGATATTTTTAATTTAAAATTTTATGTATTATTTTGATTGTTTAAAGGAAACTTTGATATTAAAGGAAACTTTGATCCTGTTGATATTAAAACCACACGTGTTTGGGCCTCCCTGGTGGCGCAGCGGTTGAGCGCTGGGTTGCAAAGCTGCCTGCAGCCTCTGCAGCGCCGGTTCGATCCCCGGATGCTCCCGGGCCACCGGAGGAGGGTCCCACATGGCGCGCAGACCTCTCCTGCCGCCCGCTGCTCCCCTCAGCAGTGTACTTCAGTCCTTCTGCCTGCTCTGCTCCCCGCTCTGGCTCTGGTGAATTCTCTCACCCTCCCGTGCTTCTAACTGTACCCAATGCTTGTATAAATAAATAAAAATAAATCTTTAAAAAAAAAAAAAAACACACGTGTTTGACTGCATAATGATTACCAAAGAAAAATTACCTTTTTGCAATTGAGGTAGAATTGCTTGTTTCCCAAATACCAGCACATAAGATTGTTCCACAACTTAAAAAAAAATGTGTAAGAAAATGTAACTGTACATGAAAGCTCTCAGTATTCTATAGGAGGAATTTGTGTTTTGTGTTTCTTTACATTAAAATTTCTTTACATTAGACAGTTTACATTAAACTCAAGATTTTAGCACTCCTTTGAGGCCTCTGAGGCCCCCTGGTGACTCTTAAAAAAAAAACTTTTATTTCTTCAACATAAGTAAATTACAAAGGGTGAAGTCAATGTAATTTAAAGCTAACATCTCCTTAAGAGCTCAGAGGAGACAAAGATTTTATTAAATGAAATAGTATAGGAAATTCAAGTTCCAACATTTCAATATAATGTGATCATGAAAATGGAAAATAATATTTGGTGAAATTAAAAGTTCAGGCTCTGAATGTACATCACTCTTAATCTACATCTGTTCCTTTCATTTAATTTATCTGACATGCTTTGTTCCTTTTGAGGGAATTCTCAAATAAGATCTATTGGATAAAGAATTATTAGTGAGATGGCCTTGGGGGTCACTTTTTAAAATATGTTAATCAGACTTAGATGGAAGTAGATTTTAAAAGAACATATAAAAAAAGTTTTATTGAGCATACATTCACCAAAGCTTTACGTTGTCATTTGGAATAATATAATCATTTGTAACCATATTCCTCATTTTATTATTTTAAATTTACTCAAAGAGGAAAATCACTTTTCTTCATTAAGACTTAAGGTACCAGATAGATAGATAGATAGATAGATAGATAGATAGATAGATAGATAGATAGATCTAGCCTAGTTGTGACTTACTCCCATTTGAAGAAGCCATTGCATTGAACATTCAATAAGAAAATGGCTAGGATAAAATGGATTTTCTCTACACTTAATGACATACTAGTGTTGATGTATCACCTGCTGGCTGCTGCTGCCAAGTCTACATTGTCCTTTATCTTTAAGGAGGAATCCTTCAGTGTAGCAGTATGTTTGAGTGATTCTGCTGTATATCACCTAGTTACAGAAGCCCTTCATTTCCAGTGGAAGGAAACAAAGAAGAAAAAGAAAGAAGGAAGGAATTGTTTGTGTAGACTTGCCTTCTTGACTCAAACACATTACAGATAAATACAAACACATATTTAGGAGAAACAGAAGCTGCAGAATAGAATTTTCAATGATATGATTAGAAAGATGTCAAACTTTTATGAACATATTTGACTGAACTCAGTTCTATAATTTTGAACCCAAATCATCTGCAAGTGAAGATGCTAAATTGAATCTGATAGTATTAATTTTCTTGTTTTAATTTTTTTAAAAAAAGGGATATTTCATGTTACCTAGTATGAGTCACTGCCAGGGCTAAGTTCAGGAGATTGAACAAAAAGCCCACTAGATAAATTCCTTGTCTTTCTGAAACTTAGAACCTAGAGGAGGAAAAAACATAATGCACAATTACAACGTACTAAATAAAAGGACTTGTCTGGCATTATAAACATATATGATCCAAGAGCCTTACTTACCCTGAGTATATCAGGGAAGTCTTCCTTGAGACATTTAAGATAAGCCCAGGTCAGCCTCTTAGTGGGAATGAAATTTTGGTTGTGGGTGAGGTGAAGCTTATACACTCAAAGAAGTAATGCTGTACCCCTGAAGTGCATATGGTTTAGTGAACCAATAAAAGTTTCCTTTAAACAATCAAAATAATACATAAAATTGTATATCAAAAATATCAGCATAAGGTAATACTTTAAAAAACAAAAGAAAAGTAGGACAAATTCATGTAGGCAAATACTAAGAGAAAATTTACTTGGCAAATGCAAGAGATTTAGCAACCCCCAAGAGTGATGGTTTGGGGAGCTGGAGTTTTTGGCTCATTTCATGAAATAAGGCAGCCCACTCTAGAGGGAAACAGAGAGGGAAAACCCAGAGGACTGAATAGAAACTTTCAAATATTTACATATTAAGAGGCATTTTTCAAGGCCCAGACTTAAAAACTGAGTAACCTGTAAATCTGCAGCAACGGATATTTGCACAAATGATTACACTGCAATAAAATAAATACTAAAATTGAGGCATGAAACCAAGTGGGAGGTATTTTGTTGTTAATGAAATAATATTTCTTCAAACACATAGTTTTGAAAATCTCTAAAAATATTTTATATTGAGTATCCATCGTGTTGACTTTGTGTCCCTTTTCTGGGTCTCCCTTTAATTTAACATTATCTAATTCACATTCTGGCAATGTTTGCATGTATTTTCCTTCTTTTCAAGGTCCCTTATAACTCGAACAATTTGGACAATATCTGAAAGCTTGTGTTATCGTTTCACTAATATACACATTAGATTTTCCTGACAAAAATCTTTAATAAAATGGTCTATCAGGGACTTTTCCTAGTTATCATTTGAAAATAGTAAATAAATTGACATTTGGAATTTGAAATCCCTAAGCTAAATCTGCTAAATATTAGGTATTAAATCTACATATAAAAGATAGTGATGGAAACTTAAGAGTAAAAAAGTTACGATGGACATTTTCACAAGGTCAGATACCACAGATGGGGTAAGGATAATTAAGGAATTAAAACCCTTATGAAAACCTTGCCAGGAATCTGAGGTAGGGGTAGAGAGGATTATCAGTTACAAAAAAAAAATCAATGCAACCCAACCCCTAAGTGATAAATTTCTACAAAGAAATGAATCTCCCCAAAGAACACTCTATAAGGATACCTCAGTTCTGGTGGATGCACATTTTGTACTAATGGTAGCAGGCAGATTAAGCGATTATCCATGGACCCCCCAAACTTTAACACTTTAAAGTGATTCTTCCATCTGCCAGATAAAGACAAAAACATACCCTTAATATGAAAGAACTTTATAGAACTAGTGTGCATTGAAAGAGAAGAGTAGAAAGGATAATAGTTTCCCCATATAATACCCAGCATTACACATCCCCTCATGGGTAAATGTCCAGCCAAACAGAGTTGACCCAAAGCAGGACCACTGAGGTCCTAGAGCTTGCAATAAGTCTAATGCGTCTTCTGGTAAAGAAACATTGGAAAGGGGTAAAAGAGACCAAATCTGGGGTAAAAGGAGCAATATCAAGTTACAAGTCAAGCAATAAGCTGCTATTGTCATCCTCCCCATGTGATTTTCATCCACATGTCTCTTCCAAGTGTCTTTACATGTCTTGATTCCAAGTTCCCCAAAACTCTCGTGCAAATCCAAAGCTGAGGAGCAAGCACACCCACCTTCACATGTCTCTCTGCCCATGTGTCTCTCTTCCTGTCTCTCCTAGAAGTCTTACATAGCTTCATCTAGGCATACAATTCTGCTCCTCATTAGGCGGGACAAAGAAACTAGCCCCCCCCCTTTTTCTTAAAGATTTATTTATTTTTATACAAGATCTGGGGTACAGGCCAGAGGCACAGGAGGGTGAGAAGATGCACCAGAAATAGAGCGGGGAGCAGAACAGGCAGACGGATCGAAATACACTGCTGAAGGGAGCAACGGGCGTGACAGGAGATACCTGCAGAGCCATGTGGGAATCTCCCTGGCCGGCTGGGAAACAAACCTGCGCTGTAGAGGCTGCGGACAGCTTCACAGCACTGCGCTCAACCCGCTGTGCCACCAGGGAGACCCGGTTCCCCCCTTTTCATGGAGAGTCCTCTGTTACACTAAGACTGCCCACGTGTGTCTATGTTGGCCTCCCTTTTCCTTAACATGCCTTTCTTTATAAAAGAGAGGAAACCTGCCCCTTTAAAATATAGCTCTTTATCTATGTCTATGCAGATATCTCATTTTCCTACTATTTAAAATGCAGCTTTTGCATCTTTCCAAACTTTTTTTTTTCCTTAATAAATTCACTATGTGCCACTGAACAGGAAACTCTACCAAAATTATTCTCAGAGAGACCCAAGAACCATTCATTGAACCCCAACAGATGTCAGGAGGCTCTGTAGCCTAAATATGTAGTGAGGTATACCACATGAGATATACCATGGGAAGTATTGACAAATGAACTGGGGTAAGCAAAATTAAGCTAATTTACTAAAGAATCAAGAATGAATATTCCAACCAGGGAAGTATTCAGACAGATTTTACTCTCAGAGAATAGTCACCCAACAGACTTAAGTGTGAATTTACTGCATGTAGGTAGGAACAGTTAGTGATTAGAAATATAATGATATGGTGATACTATTTATGAATAAATGAGAGAAAAGTTTGGAATTTAATCACCTCCCTGATTTCTTTTTTTAAAGATTTATTTATTTATGTATACAAGAACTGGGGTATAGGCCAGAGGTGTGGGGGGTTAAGAGGATCCACCAGAGAGAGAATGGGGAGCAGAATAGGCAGATTGACTGAAATACACTGTTGAGGGGAGCAGCAGGCGAGACAGGAGAGGTCTGCTGTGCCCGGTGGGTAGCAACCTGGCCGGCCGGGGATCGAACTCGTGCTGCAGAGGCTGTGTGTAGCTTCATAGTGCTGTGCTTAACTAAACCCTTGCACCACCAGGGAGGCCCCATCTTCCTGATTTCTAATGAATTCACTGTGAGATATCGATGCAAGGTACCCATTGTTAAAATCTTGGTTATTAGTGTGTGTTGAAGAGTTGGTTTGCACTAAGGCTGTCCTTTACTGCCTAGCCTACAGGTCACCACCTGTTCTGTCTTTAAGTCTGGGCAATGACTTTGCTCTCTTAACCTGCTAGACCTTGGGGAGAGGGGGAGTCGAGGAAGCTTTACAATATGTTCACAGAAGGAAAGCCCAGGTTCTGTGAAAGGTGAACTCAGAAGTTTATTATATTTTATTTTTGTTTTTACTTTATTTTTAAAGGGGATTTCTATTTTTTTTAAGATTTATTCATTTATGCATGCAAGAACTGGGATATAGGCCAAAGGTGCAGGGGGGAGGGGTGGTGTGAGAGGATTCACCAGAGAGAGAGAGAGAGAGAGAGAGAGGGAAGCAGAACAGGTGGATCTACTGAAATATACTGCTGAGGGGAGCAGAGGACTAGACAGGAGAGGTCTGTTGCACCATGTAGGTAGCTCCCTGACTGGCTGGGGAATGGAACTCATGCTGCAGTGGCTGGCCATAGCTTGACAGTGTTGCCTTTACCCCTGCATCTCTAAAAAGGCCCTTTATTTCGTTTTAAAAGAACATTTATTAAAAAAAATCCACCATTAAGATGTTTACAAAAATAATCTCATGACTTTCATTGGTCAGTCATGAAATAGATGCTGGTTGAAAGAGCTGTGTATTTTCAAATAAAAATATATATATTTTAAATAATTTTTCAAATAATATAATCATTGATCTTGAATGGACTGTATTTTTAGACATCATCTTTTATAAATCCAAACTCCGCATTTTATACACAAGCACTTGTCTCAGACAGGTTTATGGACATGTCTGAGTTATTCCCGTGGTTAGCTGCAGAATCAGAAAGAGAGTTCTGGTCTCCTGACTGTCAATCTGGCTCCCTTCTCTTTATTACTTGGTTCATATTTCCATATTGGTAAAGAGAAAGGGTGAATTGCTGAACTACCCACGCATTTTCAACACTGCAAAATCAAGCAGCATTGATTCTCTCTAAATGGAATACAGAATAAACATTCACACTATCAAAAAAAAAGCAAAATTTTGGTAACTTCTTTAAGAATCTACTAAAATACTCATCAAGATTGACAGCAGATTCTCTGCTCTTTAGTCTGTGGAACTTGTCAGAAGAATCAGACAATTTAGATAAACATCATGGTTCTAAAAGATTGTAAATTTGTATTGCAGGGCATTTTCACAACAGGAGGTTCAGTGTTGCTTGGAATTTAACATGTAATTGGATGAATATGTTTAAGCTGTCAAAGGCAATCATGTCTTCCTTATCAAAGAAGTGGGGGGGGGGCATGTTTGGCCAGGCACTATGCCAAGTTCAGGCAAAGGTAGAGCCAAACAAAATCTCTCTAGTTTGCCCAAATCGTGTAAAATTGGGAAATAAGAATTTGTGTTGCTGACCTTAAAGCTCTCTCTCACTCTCTCTCTCCAATCCTCCTTTCCTTAATTCCTACCTCCCTCGTTTCCTTCCCTCTCCCCACCCCCTGCTTCTTGTCTCTCTATGACTCAGAGGTTGCTTATTTTTTTACAGTTTTCACTTTGAGAGCAAAAATCTTCACACTGACTCCAACCTCAACCCTCTGTCTTCACACATACACACATATATATCCATGAACATATGTAAGTTTATAACTTTGTCTTTTCCATGCAGTCTCTGCCTCTCCCTTCATCTACAACTATTCCCAGAAGTTGGCTCATTTCTTTCTTCCAGTTCTAACTCTTAATTTGTCCAGACGGTAGCCCAAACCAGTGATAAAGAATATGGACCTTAGAGTTAGGCTTTAAGCTTCTGAATGCTAACTACATGTAAATGGCGCATTGCTGAGCAAGTGGCTTAAGTAATAAAAGACTATGTTTACTCATTAGTGAAATTTACACTTTAAACTTAAAGGAATTGATAACATGATTAACTAGTGGCTATCTGGCATAATAAATCTGCATTAAATCTCAGCTTGTGTTATTTTTATATCTTGCAATAATGCCAGCCCTTTATCCCAATTGGTTCTGTTTTGCTCACTGTGTATTTTAAAACTCAGATCTAGCCAATCCTCTCTCACAAATCTGTATTTATTCATTCTGAGTTTACTATAAAATTCCTTCCTTAACTATACACTTCATGGTCCTCAGTCGAACCCTGAAAATAAACCACACCCTCTGTATCATAGTTCTGTCTAAAATCTTCAGATAATGTTGGCCACCAAAAAAAGAAAGAAAAAGTTCTTCAGGTTTGGGTCATTTAATCATGTTGATTATACTCCTACTTAAGGCAGTGGTAAGCTGAGGTCATTTCATATGTCCAGAGAGAAACATTCATAATTCCACATTAGGACGCGTTATATTTTAAAAGTACAAGGCCACTCCTGTCCACAATTAATACAAGGGAGCAATACTTGCAGTGAAGTCTAATCCCCAATTGGGCTGCACAGTGGGAGGTATAAAAATTAATTATAAGGCTTCTCAATCAAATTATCTTTAAAAGTGAGGGTTGTTTCGTTGTTTTATTTTCATTTATTTTTTTTTCTGACAAAAGATACTGACTATAGCTAATATTAAAAAAAAAAAGACAAGGAAAGGAAAGAAACTGAAAAAAAAAAGATTATAATAAACAGAAAAATAAAGTACATTTTAAGCCGATTTATGGAAACATTCAAAAAGGAAAAGCAAAGCTGAAGAATCAGATCTGAGAAGGTTACAGATATATATATATATATATATATATATATATATATATATATATATATACTAGTTTACTTCCATTTCTCTAAAAAAGAGTAGAAAATAGAAAATGAGAACTAGTCTGACTTTTGACACATCTGACTTCTTGCTTTTTTTCCTCCCCTGGTTATACTAAAAAACAAGTATCTTTCCTATCAAAGGATTATTTTCTGATCTCTATTTAGAGTACATGTATAAAATTTGATGTTTACATTCAATAGTACAATATCTGAAAAATGACTGCCAATACACTTGTATTTCACTTAAAAATTTTGAAAGATGATTAGAATTTTTCTCTATGTGAATGAAATTTATCACTTGGGAGGCTTGCAATTATGGGAAAGTATATGATTTCTGTTTTTTTTTTTTTTAATGCTTATTTAGGCATAGAAGAATTGGGGTATAGGCCAGAGGTATGAAGGGTGAGAATATTTACCAGAGGCAGAGTGGGGTGCAGAACAGGCAGATTTATGGAAATACATGGCTGAGGTGAGCAGCGGGTGAGACAGGAGAGGTCTGCTGCGCCATGTGGGTCAGCTCCTTGGCCTGGGATTGAACTCAGGCTGCAGCGGTGATAGCACTGATACTTAACCCCTACCCCACCAGGGAGGCCACTGATTTCCCTTTTTGATTTAAAAAAGGAAAAGCAGATATTGGCTAAATTCAAAGTCTGAAATAGAAAAGGATAAACATGTATGAAAATAATCAGGAGCAAGGACAGTTTGGGTGGTTAGGATGAGGTCTTCAGGGACAGTATTGTTATAGGCCACTTGGGTTGAGCAGATCTCTGCTCCATATTCACATTTCTGGGTGGAAGAATCAGATTTTCCAGTCCTGGGTCATATGAAGAAGTTTAACCAAGGAAGACCCAAGCATTCCTATTGCCTTTCCCACAAAAACTTTAAGCAAATGGGGGAAAGAAACAACCTCTAAAGAAGGATAGAGCTGCTACTGTATAAAAGATAAATGTATCATAGGCCGGCTACATCAACAAATTAGCAGTCATTTTCACGTGGGCATCCACACATTCTTGGATTTTCATTACTTTAAATAAATTCACTGGAGTGGAAAATACAATATTATACTGGTAAAGCTACAAATATATTATTTGAAAGTAGGGGAAGAATTGAGACAATGATACTGTAACAAATATCCTAGTACCATCACACTCCCTCAGAATTCACTTGTTAATGGTAGTATTAAACTTCCAATGAACTAGAAATATATCCAAAATATTTTGAATATTTATGACTATGAGGTGCAAGGAATCTCAGCTCTGACACATCATAACAATTGTTCAGCAGCTTGAACCAACCAAATGACCTAAACTTGGCCCTTCACCACACACACACACACACACATAGACACGCACACAGAGACACACGCACACACACACACAAACCATACTTTTTTCAGGGTTAGACAACATTTTCCTTCTTTGTAATTTAAACAGTTTGTACAAAATGATTCAATAATTGTTTTGATTTCATATGAGACACTTAACAATGGTGGGATTAAAATCATAACATTAAACTCCAGTTTAACAGACCTAATTAAGAGTCATTAAATGACCTGCATTTATATATATTATCAAGGAATATCAGCTGAATTATGCATCATCTACCTTATTGAATTTTGTTTTGGAATTTTATCTAATATTTTTCTTTTTCTTTTCTTTTTTTTTGATTTTTTTTTATTTATTTATACAAGAACTAGGGCACAGGTCAGAGGCACAGGAGGATGAGAGAATCCACCAGAGACAGAGTGGGGAGCAGAACAGGCAGATGGACCAAAGACATTGCTGAGGGGAGCAGCGGGTGAGACAGAAGAGGTCTGCTGCACCATATGGGTTGAACGGTGCAGGAATTGAACCCGCCTGCAGAGGCTGCAGACAGCTTCACAGCACGGCACTGAACCCGTTGCGCCACCAGGGAGGCCCTCTTCATTTTGCTTTTCTTCTCCAGAATAGTTCCTATTACCCATAATATACAAAAGTCAGGGGGTAATTTGACTTTTAATATTTTCTATCAAAATGATCTGAAACTGGGTAGCACAGTGGGAGCACACAAATAATTAATTAAGGACCCATTCAGACTGTGAGATAGAATACTGACTTGTTTTACGTATGCATGCACGCGTGCAGATGCACAGACACACACACAAACCAAAGTCAGTGAAATTGGAGCAGATAGAGGGCCTCCCCGGTGGCGCAGCGGTTGAGCGCTGGGTTGCGAAACTGCGCGCGGCCTCTGCGGCGCCGGTTCGATCCCCGGCTGCTCCCCGGCCACCGGAGGAGGATCCCACATGGCGTGCAGACCTCTCCTGCCGCCCGCTGCTCCCCTCAGCAGTGTACTTCGGTCCTTCTGCCTGCTCTGCTCCCCGCTCTGGCTCTGGTGAATTCTCTCACCCTCCCTCCCGCACTTCGGACTGTACCCAGTGCATGTATAAACAAAACAAACAAACAAACCAGCAAACAAATAAATAAAGCATGCCTCTATTAAAAAAAAAAAAATTGGAGCAGATAGAGCTCTCAATTTTTATTTTCAGATGCTAAAACTAGTTCATGTATTTTTATTTATGAAATTTTTTTGGATCTACCTGACCAAATACTGTGCTAAAATGTTACTAAAAGCTGGAGAAATGTTCTCTGCTCCAACTTTAATTCTCACTATAAAGATAACAATGGACATCAGCTAAGAAAAAATAGTAAGCAGAAATGAGAAACTTTTGTTTTAATCTGAGTCAGTGAATTTTTTATTAACATAATGCATATCTAATATAAGCTAGTTGTTATCAAAATAAATATATATGCTGTAGATGGCATTATAAGTAGTTTGAGCCTTGAAATTATGAGTAAACATAAATAATAATATATGATTGCTATTTGAATAAATTAATATATAAAACATCCATTTTGGAAAGTATTTTGAATATTAACATCAAGAAAGCCTCAAATAGGGGCCTCCCTAATGGCACAGGGGTTAAGCACAACACTATGAAGCTATCTCCAGCCTCTGCAGCGTGAGTTGGATCCCTGGCTGTCAGGGAGATACCCACATGGCTCAGCAGACCTCTCCTTTCTTGCCCACTGCACCCCTCAGCAGTGTATTTCAGTCTGTCTGCCTGTTCTGTTCCCCACTTGGTCTCTGGTGAATCCTCTCACCCCCCTGCACCTGTGGCCTGTACCCCATTTCTTGTATGCATAAATAAATAAATCTTTAAAAAAAACCCTCAATTATATGTTTTGGTCATGATAGACAAAGACACATAGGTAATACACACTTACATTACACGTTTTTATTTCTCATATGACACTTATAAAATTTAATGATACATCAAAGTTTATATAATCATACATTTTCCTACTCAAATACTCTGGTATTCACATTGTAATTATGTTTGAAGCAACTGGAAAACACTATATGACATAATTTGCACCTCTTATTTTTTTCTAGAACTTGATGTTCTACTTTTGCTTCTTTTAAAATTTTATCCAGTTTTTATTTTAATGTAACATGCAGAAATTCTTTAGGCTACAGGTAGATATAAATATAAATTAAAAATTAAATATATAGTTTCTATCGGAACTATTTATACATCTAACCTTCTGTGTCTTATTATAAACATGTGTTCGCTACTTTCTCTTAGAGCACATAAATTATATGTTTTTATAATATTGATTATGCAAATAATATTTTTATCATGTGTACAAGATGCTCACAGGGTAGACTACATTCAAAGTATGTCATACTGGGGCCTGCCATGACACAAAGGGTTAAATCTCAGCACTATCAAGCTATTGCCAGCACTGCAGCATGAGTTCAAACATTTGTTAGAAAGTAAGCTGCCTCCCCGGTGCCCTACAGGTTAATTCTCAATGCTATCACCCCTATGGGCATCCTCTGCCAGGGAGCTAACCCACATCTGGCACAGCAGATCTCTCCTGTCTAGCCTGCTGCGCCCCTCAGCAGTGTATTTCAATCAGTCTGTCTGTTCTGTTCCTCACTCTTGAATGCTCTCACTGCCCTCCATCCCCGCACCTATAGCCTACACCCCAGCTCTCGTATGCATAAATAAAATAAACATTGAAAGGATAGGTCATACTAAAAAAAACAGAAAGAAGTTAAGTGACTCTTTCAAGGTCCCCTGGAGAGTTCAACCTTTTGTCTACAGCCAAACTCTCTCTATATGGACACTCCTACCTATACTTTCTCCTCAAACTGCTATTTCCTGAGAAGATCCAAAATACAGAATTTTGTTTGTTGCAGGAAACTTAGGTTCTGCATAAGATAAACCTTCTCAGTCATGAAAGGGAGCAATTAATTCATGAATTGATTTAAATTCTTAGGCATTAGCTATTTTCCTCTGAAGATGCCTTACACTCTGTTGTGATGTGGGAAGTTCAAGTGATTATTAATAATGATAAAATGAATAATCCTTTACATTAATACAATACTTTGCAGATTACAAGGCATTGTAACATCTTGGATTTCATTTAATTCTCTTAAACACCTTGTAAAGGCGGCATAAAGAATTTAATTAATTATCTCTTTTAAATCAGGAAGCAAATTGAAGTTCAGCAAGTTTAAGCTAATTCTGAAACTTTCACAGAAACTGGGGGAGTTAGCATGTAATCTTGGAATCTGAATTTTAGAACAGTAACTAATTCTACAACAATATTTTTTCAAACTGTGAACCTTTATCACCGTGAAAACTACAGTCTATTTTTTTAAAATTGACATACTGTCGGTTTACATCATTGTTAGAATTTGGGGGTGTCTAGGATCCCCCATTCAGATATCATTGACATAGTGTACCCACAACAAAGGCACCTGGGACCCATCACCTTAGTAAGTTGTGCTCCCTCCCCACAAGGCTGTTACCCCGTTCCACCCCTCACCCTTTGAAGTCCTCAGTTCTATAATCAAATTTATAGGGTTAGTTTTATAAGTTTGGTTTTATCTGTTGCTTTGTTTAGTTTTCTATATTCCATTTATAAGTGATACCTTCTGGCATTCTTTCTGACATATTTCACTTAGCATAATTTCTTCCAGTTCCTTCCATGTTTCTTCGAATGGCGTGAGTTTATCTCTTTTGATCATTCAGTAATATTTTCTTGTGTATTACTACCACATCTTGATCCACTCAGACACATCATTATTTTTATGTGATTGAAATACACCTCACATGAACTCCTTAAACTTCTAGCTTACATAAGATTACAAAAGCTAAAATACTAAAACAATAGAAATATTCCCCACTTACCCAATGCAATTCAAAGTAAAAAAAAAGATTATAATTTGTTGGAACTAAATTATTGCTCAGAATGTGAAAATAGCACCAACTGCTAGGAATAAGATTCTTTTGAATTTACATAGCATATATTACTGTGTGTGCCATGTCAAGACTTAGTGTTTCTGGAATTTTTCTCTTTTGAAATACTGAAGAAAATTCTTTGATTCAGTTCACTATACTCTGGTTCTGGCTTTACTTGACATAATTTCATCATTTATGCTTTAAATTTACTTCTGCTTTTTGTGCATCATCAAATAGGTACTCTTTGTTATAAATATGATTAAAAAAAACTAATGCAGTTATAGACACTGAATTTTGGATTCTTCATTCAGTTATCCACAAGAATAACTGAATGATTATTCAGTTATAACCAGTGAATAACTGCGTGGTTATTCACAAGACTGAAGAAATATTTATATGTTTGATTTCATTATGATCAACGTGAACAAAACAAATAAGAACAAGTTGTAGCAAACTTATATACCTTGGAGATTGTTTGCAGAAAACTTCAAAGATTAATGGATATTTTTAAGAATGTTTATTCTATAGAACAACTATTCACAAAATATTTTCTCCATTAGGCATCACAATTTGCATTTAAATTTTCAGAGCATGTCAGTGGACTGTGTATTATCTAGTAGAGTGTGTATTTACTAGCAGATGGAATGAGGTTGCAAGGTGATAAGGTGCAAAGAGTCATTAGAATAAAACAAATACTGGAACCCAGATATTGACCCAGACCTATTTGTACACTGCTTTCCTTGCTTCCACCTATGCTGCCTTAATGTTGAAATAACCCGCTTCATTGACCAAGAACAATCCTGATTTTAGCCAACATCCAACCCCAAAAATACTCTTAACATACCGGAAAAAATACTTTAAAAACTAATATTGATTCCTTGCTAGTGTAGTACTATTCAGAAGTAATGGAGTTTTTGAGAGACCTCAAGGCAACTAAAGTATGACACACAGGTTTCACAAGTAAAGTCAAGATCAATATTTGTTAATGTTTGAGACCTGTTTCTTTGTAACAATCAAATGCATAATGTCTTGTTTTTTCTTGCTGAAATATGTTTCTGTACTGACAGAGAATATAATCTTCTGAAAATGTTGAAAAAGTGTAGCTTGAAAATTTGCTAACAACCTAGATCTGTTAACAACATAAAACTTCCAAATTCTATATAATACATTCACATTTACACACAGGGTATATTTACAGACATAAATAGATAGAGATATAAATAGAATGATATACAGAGCAACACTGTCCATTCAGGACTGATCATTTCTGGTTAAAGGCTTTAATACCATATGAAAATTGAATATATACAAGGATACAAGACTATGGAAATCCTTATGTTTAATGTTTTTTTAAAATAAAAATAAGAAACTTGTATCACTAAAGTAGAATACCTTTTCTTTTGTGCGTAAAAATATGATTGTTTTCTGAATAGTTTGTTCCATTTCAGGTTGCTCATTTGTTGTAAATATTTCAAACCTTTATCCACTTTCCTAAAAAAAAAAGGCTGTGTACATTAATTTTCCTTTATTTCATTTAATATATACATTACATGAAATTTTTTGGCATTTTTTTTCCAGTCTGATACTTTCCCCCACATGACAGATTTCTTCCTTACTTAGTACTCATACTGATAACTCTTAGAAAGGGGTGAGCCAGGAGATATTGTCTGTGTGGGAAGAAGGGTTTGGGTGTCTTTTTATAGCCTGTACTTGTGGGCTATTTAATGATGAGGGGAGTTGGTCTCTGCTGGTTGCTGTCTTCTGAGCCATCAGGTTTTGGGGGGCCTTCTGCATAGGAGTGTCCCGCTTGGTTCTCTTTGTTTCTGTGTTCCCCATAATTCTCCTTAGCCCCCTTTGGTCATGTGACTAATCATCAGGTCTCCATGGCAACTCTATGGTTTTCCTTTCTTTTTTTTTAATAATAAATTTTATTTTTATATTCCCCATACAATTGCAACCCCTTTATTTTGACCCCAATCCCTCCCCTCACACCCCCTACCCCCCATAGGGTGTCTCTGGTTCATAGTTTTTTTCATACTGATAACTCTTATCGGCCAGTTTTGGATAGAAACCCAAAGATACAGAAAAACGTGGCACCCTCTATTAACAGTATCGATGAAAAGATGTTTCTTTATCCTTTTCCCAGCAATCAAATGTTCTCACATTATTTATCAAATTCCTAAATATCTTTTTATAGCCCATGCCATTAGTATGATTCACACACATCCCATCCTTCTGTTTCCAAACTGAGGAAAGAGGATAATTTATTAATTCCTCCACCTTCACACTGTGCAACAAATATATTTGCTATTTTCCTATTTACTTAATTTTTTCCAATTCTGACTTCAACTTCTACTTTGCTCATTATTTCGAAGTAAATGGAAAGTTTGATTTCCATTTTGATTTCCTCTCAAGGGCATCAACACTATTTCATGTAAATGGAAACTTGGCATAGTAGTAACCAAATATTGAGAACAATAGTTTTATAAATAGAGGGACAGTCCATGGTTGGTCCACAGATTTGAAACCCCACTGTTAATAATTATCCATGTATATATTTCCTACTTGATGTGAGATTAATAAAATCAGGCATTATGCCTATATTGTTTGAAACAACAGTGTTTGAAATATACTTAGTATTCTGTGAATTGTTTTACATAGGAATGAATAGCTATTTATTCTTCATTCAAGCAGTTCATCAAAACTTCATTTCTGTTTTAGAGATCTTTCAATTCATAATTTAGTCCAAACAGAAGTACATAATTTTGAAATACTACAGAGAAATTTCTATGATTTTTGGGTACCTCTGCTGTAAGACTTAATCAATAAGATACCATGGTAAGAGAAAAATGTGTTGTTTTGTGAGGATATATAATAGAAGACTCTGACTTAGATTGAGGACAGTATAACAACCCTTTGAGGAAGCATCATTTTATCTGGTGTCCAAAAGATGAGGAGTAGTCAGCTAGGTACAGGGAAGTTATATAATACAAAGAGTATCAGAGAAAAATATATTGGATAAAGATTCTGAGGCAGCTGAGAGATCCTATCATGTTGCCATAATTAAAAATAATCGGATGAGTATGTTCATAGAGCTAAAGTTCTAGGAGTAGTCATGGGATAGTAATAGCATTCATAGACCTCACATTAAGAAATTGAGGCTTCAGGCTTCCCTGGTGGCACAGGGGTTAAAGACAGCACTATCAAGCTATCACTAGCCACTGCAGTGCAAGTTCGATCCCCAGCCAGCCAGGGAGCAACCCACATGGCACTGCAGTCCTCTCCTGCCTCACCGCTTGCTCCCCTCAGCAGTGTATTTTAGTTGATCTGCCTCTGTTCTGTTCCCCACTCTTTGTGGTGAATCCTCTCACCACTACCCCCCCCCCACCACTCTTACCCTGCACCTCTGGCCTACAGCCCAGTTCGTGTATGCATAAATAAATAAATCTTTAAAAAACAAGTTGAAGCTCTATAAAAACTCAGTAGGAAGATGTTGAATGGTTTTGTACATGATCTGGAATACTGGGGCTTGCATTTGGAAAGATAATTGATAAGGAAAATGGAATGTGGTGGGGGAGTGAAATGCAGGGAGGTAAGTTAGATAGATAAGACAGATATCCTGGATGGAATTAATCTTATGTTGAACTTAGATGGTTAGGAGAAATGGCAAAAATAAATACAAAGTTTACATCATTCTGTGTATTTTAAATACTGGGAAGACTTTTTGGGATACTGATTACATATGTGGACATAAAAGAGCTGATACCATGCATAAATTTACCAATCTACTGACTATAACACATGATATATATATATATATTTGAGTTGGTTCTAGATGTTGAAACCCCTGGGAAATTTTCAATGATCTTTCAGTCTATAGAACCTTAAGCATGAAGCTTTTCAATGTGTGTTACATAAATAAGTTAATGATGTCTGTACTCGATGAGTCAGGCATGCTTCTTGTCAGGTCTGTCAACAGCACAAAGCTATGTTACCTTGACTGGAAATGGTAATTGAATTATTGTTCCTACAAATGATTAGAGCAATGGGAAACAAAAGGGAAATGACTGCAGGATTTTAAAGCATTTTTTGGATGAATTTGAAGAAGTCTATTTTCACACATGTACATACACACACATAAACCATTGATAACATATACTATCCCAAAATTAATAGTAGTTGCTGGCATATAACAATCATTTGCTCTATTCTAGGCACTGGAGTAATGTCTTTGTATACATTTATTTAATGCTTACAACAATCTTGTGAAGTAAAAATTTTCGAACTTATTTTTTAATAGCTTCTTGCTTGTTTTTTTTAAAGATTTAATTATGTATGCACACAAGAACTGGGGTACAAGCCAGAGGTGTGGGGTGGTGAAAGGATTCACCAGACACAATGGGGAGAACAGACAGACAGACTGAAATACACTGCTGAGGGGAGCAGCGGGTGAGACAGGAGAAGTCTGCTGCACCATGTGGTTAGCTCCCTGGCCGGGGATAGAACTCGTGTGGCAGTGGTTGTGGACAGCTTCATAGGTTGTGTCTTAACCCCTTGCACCACCAGGGAGGCCCCAATTTTTTTTATCCTTCTAAAAATGAAGAAAGAAGCTAAATGACTTGCTTGAGGTCTAAAAGTTTATGTGATAAAGTTGCTATATATATAAAATTAACACTAAAATCCATATTTTTACAATACTTTTGTTTTAAATTGTGTTAGCATAGGTTTGCAATGCTCTATGATTTACAGGACTAGGAGCACATCCTTCATGTGTTTGTTACCACATCACATCCACCAGCAAGGCACCCATAATTCCACCATAGCCCTTTGTGTTACTTCCCATGCTGCCATCCACCTCTTCCTCTGAATTGAGGGTAGCTTCAATTCTGAAGTCAGATTTCTATGAGTTGTTTGTATCTGACACTTTATTTTGTTTTTTTATATTCCACATATATGTGATACCATCAGTTCTTTATCATATTACTTATTTCACTTAGTATAACCCTGTCCAGTTCAATCCATATTGTTACAGATATAAAGAGTTCATCTCTGGGCCTCCTTGGTGGCACAGAGGTTGAGCGCTGGGCTGCTAGGCTGCCCACAGCCTCCGTAGCGCTGATTTGATCCCCGGCCACTGGCGAGGATCCCGCATGGCACACAGACCTCTCCTGCTGCACCCGCTGTGCCCCTCAGCAGTGTACTTCGGTCCTTCTGCCTGCTCTGCTTCCCGCTCTGGCTGTGGGGAGTTCTTTCACCCCACCGCGCTTCTGACTGTACCCAGTGCTTGTATAAATAAATGAGTGGGTCTTTGAAGGGAAAAATAAATAAATAAATAAAATAAAGAGGTCATCTTTAAATCTGAGTAGTTTTGCATATATATTGTGCATATATATTACACACACACACATACACACACGCACACACACACACACGCAGCACATCTTCCTCTGATGCCATCTTCCTTTACCTGCCTTTTCCTTTACCTGCCTTTTCCTTTACCTAAGAACCAGACTGGTCGCATAATGCCTTGAGGGAGCCTAGAGACTTAATCAGACAAGTCATTGATAAAGGATGTAGTTGACAGAGTGTTGTGATCTGAGCCAAGAGATTTATAACTAGGCTAGAAAGAGAGTATTTTTGAAAGATATTTAGCAGGAAAGATGAATACTTTATGTTGGAGCATATTTGGACTCATGGAAAGACACCCAGATCTCTGTATTGGGTAAATCACTGTATGGTGATGCTTTGTCCTGGGATGAAAACTGGCAAGTATTTAGAAGTTATATTTGGGGTGCTTTGCCTCATATGTGACTGAGTAACAGATCCTAACTTTAATTGGGCAAGTGTGCCCAGGGGGAATTGTGCAGCTTTTGGATAGAGATTTTATATCGATGCTTGTTTATGGCTCACCAGTTAACCATGTGCATTTTCTAACTTTCCCTGCAGTTGAGATAGAGCCATGTAACCAGTTCTGACATAGGCTTTCTAAGCAGAAATAGTTCTAGTCACTCTGGGAAAAGATTTACAGGAAGGCTGCCTCCTGGTCTCTTTTCTTCCTTGCTCTCAACAACTTTGGAAGCTCTGTATTATAGAATACATCATTATCAGATACCTGAATAAACAATTTCAGGAGAGTTACAGGAGAGTGTATCTCCATATATATATCCATATATATATATATATATATCTCCATATATCTCCATATACATCTCCATATAGATATCTTTATATATATAAAACAGTATGATTAAATTTTTCATACTTAACTCACAGATTTTGGGAATTTGTTGGTATGCAGGGTAGCCTATCCTATCCTAACTACAAGCTGGTATAATTTAGGAAGGATGTAATTTAGTGGGGGCTGATGCAGAGAGCCACACTGTGCATTGAAGAAATGGACAAAGAACAGTTATGACTGTTTCAAGCAAGGACCTCATGATCAAAGTCACACTTAGGCAATAGGAGTGGAGGATACCACACATAGGGTTGTTCCAGATGTCGACAGGCAGCTGGATATGTTAATGCAGCCAAATCATTGAACCATGTCCTTAGGATTAATATTCTTGAAGAATTAAATAAAGTGAATTGAACAGGGGTAGATGTTGTACTGCAATGCAGCCAAGGCATTTTTATGCCATTTTAACAGTGTGCTGGGGCTACAATAGGGTCAGGGCTTTACCCAACATAGACCAGCAAATTGCTAAAGTCTGCCCTCAGCTCATTTTAGTTGATGACATAGCCCAAAACAAAAATTAGCTGAGAAATGTCAGCCATCAACACACTCTTCTTGGCAGATTCAGGAATCAGTCCCGTTCAAGTCCAGAGTTGGGGATGCAAGGATGGGATGGACCATGTAGTCTAACACAACAGACTTTCATGTGAGGTCAATAAGCTTTACAAAATGGGGCCTCCCTGGTGGTGCAAGGTGCTAAGTCTCAGCACTATGAAGCTATCAGCAGCCACTGTAGCACAAATTCGATACCCAACCAGGGAGGTGACCCACATGGCACAGCAGACTTCTCCTGTCTTGACCACTGCTCCCCTCAGCAGTGTTTCACTAGATCTGCTTGTACTGCTCCCCACTGTGTCTCTGGTGAATCCTCTCACTCCCCTGCACCTCTACCCTACACCCCAGCTGTTGTATGCATAAATAAAGAAAATAAACCTTTAAAAATAAACTTTACATGTGGGCATCTCTATATAATCAGGCAAATTGAGATGTAAAAATACCTGATAATTCTGCAACTTTGTGTATATGTGTATATTATTTAATATAGCTCAAATATTTGAATGGTGTAGTTCCTCCATGATCTTCCAGTAGTTTGCTATTATGGTTGAAGACTTCCTCACCTCATAGAATTAATGACTTGGAAGCCAGAGTGCCTTTTTATTTAATTATACCATACTGTTAAACATGAGATTCCTCATGTGACTTTTTGGTGTATTAGAGAAAGTGGGCTCAGCATGTTTTCCTTAATGAACCTTTCTATTCAGTTCCTCATTCTAACTGCTGACACAGATCACTATCCTTCCTTCTACCATCTCTTTAGAATAATAAATCTCCCTTTCTCTTTGAGAAAAGTATTAATATTTAATTGGAAAAACTCTTAAAATGTTAGGAAAATATTAAACCAAGCACTGAATAATGCCCAGGAGAGTAGGAAGCTTGATTTGTGCAATGAAATTTAGTGGTTCATTTGCATTTTTTTCTAATAACAGTGACCTACTAAGTGGATCTTTTTCATATTCCTTTTTAGAAATAAAGTTCCATTGAGCAAGAAAATGAGTCACAAAAGAGGATGTCAGTTTACATTTCTGTTCCAAAGTACTCTTTGAAACAGTGCTTATTCGAACACATTAAATTTGTTCCAAAAGTATTCAGGTCATACATAATTAAATATGTAGCTTTTAGCAATTTTAGTTCTTCAGAGATGTGTTGTATACTACATAATTCGTACTTTTGAGTGAATATTACTGTTTCATGCTTCCAGATGTCTCTCTAATTTGCTATTCAAAGGTTAATGTTATGCAAGTATTGAAGGTCAAGATTTACTAGAATTTTAAATGATAAAATGTACGTATTTCAACACATACTATTATGAAAATAGTTTGGCAAAATATATTCAGAGGACGCTTCAAGATTAAGGAGGATTAAGGTCTATTTTAACATATAAAATTTAATGCATTTTATTGATGAATCTGAATTATTTTTATTATCTTGGTTTTAAGTGAGAGGAAAGAGCGTAAGAGTAGAGGTCAATGTCCATGAATAGTTGATTTTATCACACCCATACAGCATTATTTTCATTTTTCATCAAGGATTTTTAATGTATTGTGATTTTTTAATTATATAAAAATTCTAGAATTGGGTATGCAATACTAAAATTTCCTCCTACATATAATTGGTAACATGTTGATTTTGCCAACTATGTTAAGGCAGTATTTATAGTGAGTTTATATATTTCTGTTTTGTTCATCCTCATAATTTTTACTTTATCTTTATTTCACTGATGAAGTTTCTCAGGTAGAGGCATTCCCTAAGTTGCCTACAGTCACATACCTAGTAGTAGCACTATAGGGTTTTTAAGCCACTCACATTAGCCTCAAAAACTAGCACCATCACGGATGTGACGGACTGCCTCTTAAAATAGGGATTTACATAAGTTACATGCCTAAATTTCAGCTCTCATAGAGTGATCTTAAATTTAGAAAAATTTTCTAAATTATAGCCCCCAAATATAGTTCACTCTTTTATGATTTTTCTCCTTTTATAGAAACATGATAGTCACTAGAATTCAATGGGAAATGAAATGCTTATTACAGATGAAGTGACACAATATGAGGTATGCTGGATGATAATTCCACATGATACTACTAATTTGATATTTCAATTTTCATGTTGTCTTGATAAGGCAATAATATTTTAATGTGCACCCAAAAATGAATAGAGTCTTGATTAATGATATCAAATAAATGTAACCTTCCTATAGTACCATTGATCACAAAATCCTTCTTTATTTCTTAATTTGTGGTATCACAGAATTACAGTGAGACTTACCAAGGAAGGAAGAAGATAATGTAAGGGTGGACCAAGTTCTGATGTTCTAAACTCTGCTACTCCCTAATGACAAAGACTTACACTAATGAGAACTCCCATGAAATCAGGTGTCACAAGGCAATGCCACCAATCATATTTTTAAATAAATATGTGTAACTAAGCATATGTGACTAAACAAATAGATGCTATAGATGCTTTCTCTTTCTCAATGTTTTTTTTTTTTTTATAAAGTAGAAAAGGATAATATAGCATCAATCCATGATTAGCTAGAAAGGATCCACATGCTTCTAAAAACATTGGAACCAATATTGCTTCACTTCTAAAAGCTAAAAAGTACCATATCAGATACAATCAAAAGATATTTTCACCCTGAGCAAAATATGGATTTACTATAAAAGAGTTCAGAGGAAATTCACAATATTCAGTGAAAGTAATTCTTGCCTCATGAGCTTATCTTTCAACCTTTGTTTGAGAATCAGATTGATCAGAGATCAGGGTGGCTTATGATTTTTAGAACACATGACCACCTGCATGAGATCACTTGTTGAAAAAATGGTGTGCTCAGTACCAAATCTATTAGCATTGATTGAATGAAAGTTATTCAAAAGCAATCTGCAATCTGTTTTCTCTGAGGTTGATGTGAAGCTGTTTCACATGCTAAAATGCATGTTTCCTTACTTCAGAGGGGAGTGTACTTGACACGGTTAGATCTACAATATTAGTTATGTGGATTATTTGTTATTTATCTTTCAAAACTTAAAAAAAAAAAAGAATCAGTATGTCTTTACCCATCCTAACAGTAATTAAAGCAACATACTAAGTCATAATTCAAAAAGTGTTTAAAAACTGGTTGAAGTTTTCTTGGATTGGGGGTAATATTTGAATCATCAAAGCTTGATGCATGGATTAGAGTTTGGACCATGGATTAGGATTATAATTAAGGTTGCAGTGATAGGGCCTCCGCTGGTGGCGCAGTGGTTGAGCACTGGGCTTCAAGGCTGCCCGCAGCCTCTGCAGTGCTGGTTCGATCCCCAGCCGGCTTGTGAGGGTCCCACATGGTGCAGCAGACCTCTCCTGCCGCCCACTGCTCCCCTCAGCAGTGTATTTCATCAGTCTGCCTGTTCTGTTCCCCGCTCTGGCTCTGGTGAATTCTCTCACCCTCCTGGGCTTCTGACTGTACCCAGTGCTTGTATAAAATAAATAAATAAATAAATCTTTTAAAAAAATTAAAAAAAAAAAAGATTGCAGTGATATATGAATGAAGAGAAGTTTTGAGGACATGCATTTTGCCTCATAAAGGGAGTTTGCCTCATAAAGGGAGTTTGTTAATTCTGAGAGATCATATTGACTATACCGATTTATTTTTAGCTTCTCCAGAGTTGCCATGAATGTGTTTATTTGTATGCATCACTTTGAGTCTTGGAGCAACTGGAAAATTGTGGCCAATGTTTACCTGGTTTATCATCCTTGGGCACTGAAGTCTTACATATGATAGTTGGCTAGAATATGTTAGATTTAAATTTATATTTAAATCTTATTTTGGGCCTCCCTGGTGGTGCAGGGGTTAAAGTCTCAGTGCAATCAAGCTATCACCAGACACTGTTGCATGAGTTCCATCCCCAGCCAGGGAACTAACCCACATGGCCCAGCAGACCTCTCCTTTCTCTCCTGCTGCTCCATTCAGCAGTGTATTTCAGTAGATCTGCCTGCTCCACTCCCCACTCTGTCTCTGGAAAGTCCCTTACCCCCTGTACTTCTAGCCTGCACCCCAGCTCCTGTATGCATTAATAAATAAAAATAAATCTTAAAAAAATTATATCTATTTCAGTATTTTTGCACCAATGCTTCTGATATTGTCCCAGAAGTTATTTCTACATTAATAAATACTATGTGAACAAGAAGTAGAGGAGTTATTAAAAAGAATCAAAAAAAGAAAGAAAAAATACCTCAACCACTTACTTTGATGGAAAGGCTCTATGAAATTTCTGTATGTTTTTGAACATTACAGATCTCTAAGAGGAAAAAAATGTGGCATTTCTCAAATATAATTATCAATTACCACAGCTTTTTTTTTAAAGATTTATTTATTGATGCATACCAGAACTAGGGTACAGGCCAGAGGTGTGGAGGGTGAGAGGATTCACCAGAGACAGAGTGGGGAACAGAACAGATAGATCCATGGAAATACACTGCTGAGGGCTTCCCTGGTGGTGCAGCGGTTGAGTGCTGGGTTGTGAAGCTGCCTGCAGCCTCTGCAGCACCGGTTCAATCCCCGGCCAGCGGGCGAGGGTCCCACATGGCGTGCAGACCTCTCCTGCCGCCCGTTGCTCCCGTCAGCAGTGTACTTCATCATTCTGCCTGCTCTGCTCTCCCCTCTGGCTCTGGTGAATTCTCTCACCCTCCAGCACTTCTGATTGTACCCAGTGCTTGTATAAATAAATAAATAAATCTTTTAAAAAAATAATAGAAATATACTGCTGAGGGGAGCAGTGGGTGAGTCAGGAGAGGTCTCCTGTGCCATGTGGGTAGCTCCCTGGTTGGGGATTGAACTTGTGCTGCAGTGGCTGCGGATAGCTTCATTGGTTGCATCTTAACCCTTTGCGCCACCAGGGAAGCCCAATTACCACAGCATTTATTGCATATTGAGTGTCATATCATAGGGCATTAGCATTTTATGAGACATACTTGAAAAAATGAGCTTTTACAACTGTTTAACTCAGATGTCTTAAATCAGTAAATGCTCTTTTTTTTTAAGAAACACTGAATTTACATACCAAATACAAAGTGTATTTGGTTTACTAAAATGTAAATGTGGAAAACTCACACGTATGTGCTTGTATGTGCACACATACACACACATACAAACAATTGCAAACAATGTAACATACAGTTCTGGTAATAGCATTCAACAATGGACTAAAGAATTTTGTGAAATACTTAGCATGGCTAACTGAAACATGGTCTGGTTTATCTAGTAATTGAAATCAACAGTATGCATAGATCCATTGGTGTGTTCCAAAGACAATCTCTGGAGGAACTGAATTTGCATGCATGTTTTCCTTCATTTTTTACCCAGATCTGTTTTTGTATCCAAATCCAAAAGTCTGTCAGTCTCTCCCTTCATTTCTAAATCTCAGACTTGAAAAGCAAAGGTTATATTTACTACTTCATTATGTTTGTTTGCTTTTGTTTGAATTTACAAAGATCTTTGCAGTGGTACCACTTACAGTGATAACTGAAGCCTTTGTTCTACCTTTTTCATCTAGACATATCTCTTCTCTCCTTGTTCTGTAATTTGTTCCTATACTATAGCAAACCGTTTAGCTCTAATGTTGGCCATTTGAAAGAATGGATTCCTTTTCTAGATAAGAATGATATCCTTACAAATATACAACTCCATAGTTATTTCATAGCACAATTCTGGACTGCATTTCAGTATACAGTGTCTCCTTCCAGCATATTCAGACATTTCTTAAAGTACATAAAGCTATGTATTGACGTATTAAATTAAATATCTGCACTTCAGTTAGACATTTATCAAATTTGGAGACTCCATATTTAAATGGAAGAGGATAGAGAGGTAGGGTTGTATTTACAAAGGCAATATAAAATAAAACAAATTTCTTAGGTGCTTAAAACAAAACATAAATGTGATACAAATTAAAAATTAAAATAATTCAAAGATGCATCAAAGTTTGAGATCCAAAGAAAGCTCTGGTTTTCTCTTCTTTCAAATCATAGAAATTCTTATAACATAATTGTTGTTTGATTTCCTTTGAATTTATTCCTCTTGCACAGTGAATTTGGTTCTCAAAAAATTGAGTAAAGAGGAAGGCTTCTACTATATTCTTGTGCAGAGTTTAAGTAGAGCTTGCCGGTCTACTCTAACAGAATATATTACTTTAAATACATACTCCTCTAGAAATAAATATGTTAATGAATGGATCATTTGTTAGGAAGTAAGTGGCCTCCCAGGCAGCCTGTGAGTTAAGTCTTAAGGCTATCACCCCTACTGCCTGAGTTCCATCTTCTGTCAGGGTGCTAATCCACATATGGCTCAGAAGAACTCTCCTGCCTAGCCTGCTGTTCCCCTCAGCAGTGTATTTCGGTAAATCCATCTGTTCTGCTCCCCACTCTGTCTCTGAGGAATCCTCTCACCTCCTGAACCTCTGGCCTACACCCCAGTTCTACATGCAAACAAAAAGTTTATGTAAACACCTTTAGGGAAACTTAAATCAGCTTAAACACATGCTGAATTCTGGACTGAAGACTAGAGAGATACAAGGTCCATAAAATCAGAAAGTTGTTTAGGAATTTAAGAATGTCATTGGGAACTTTAATTCATATGTGAATATCTTACCTCTGATATGGTCAAGTAAACACCCACCAAACCAATACTCTGCAATTAACAACTATAAACTGAATTAAACAATTAAATCAGCTGCAGATGATAGCAAGCAAAAACAATACATTTTTGAAGGTACTCGATATCTGGAACAGGACATAATTAGGAGAAAGTTTTCAAATGAAATTTATTCTAAAATCAGTAATGCAGGAGAGGCTAAAAGAGAAAATTATCTTTCTGACGTGAAGAAAAAAAAATAGTTTTAGGTAACCAAACCACTAAAAGAAGGAGGGGCAAAAAAGCCAAAGGTGGGGGAACAAACTTTGTGTTTAAACTACTACATTCGAGTATTTGGCTGATCTCTGAACCTGTGTGTATGTGAAGTAGTTCCCAAGTAGTGCAGCTAAAGATAAAGAACTGACTTAATATTTAAAATGACACTGACGAGGGCTTAGAGTTCAAATACAAGAGGATTAATTGTGTGTTAAAATAAACAAGCGAAACAAAACATACAACACTTTTTAGAGGAATACAATAGGATCCAGAGACTGTATGGCATGATATTCATGAATATAAACCCTACAACGACAAGGGCCTAGTGATTGTTGATGTAAAAATTACTTCAGAATTGATCTAAATGCAACAATCTAAATACAAGTGCCAAAACTTTAAGTCTCTTGTATGAAAACAGTGGCACAAATCTGTTTGACTTGGATTACATAATGGTTTCTTCAGTATGACACCGAAAGCACAATGACAAAAGGAAAAATTAGATGTGAATGTCATCAAAAATACAAATCTCTGTAATTAAAAAAATACTATTCAAGGGTTGAAAAGGCAACCCACATTTGCAAAGCTAACCATAGTCTTAGCATATGAGCCTTCTGCTAGGTACTTCCCCAAATTAGTTGAATACTATAGTGTATACAAAAATCTGCATAGAATTATTTATGGCCGGTTTATAATTGCCAATTTTTTTAAGAAACCAATATTCTTCAATAGGTGAATGGCTAAAAAATATATATAATACACAATGCTATGTACTGTTACAGAGATAAAAAGAAAGGAACCATCAAGTTATGAAAAGACATGGAATAACCTTACCATATTTCTAAGTGAAAGAAGTCAGTCTGATAAGACTACATGCTGTGTTATTCCAACTATATGACATTCTGAAAAAAAAGCAAAACTATAGAAACAGCAAAAAAAAGTAGTTTCTAGTGGTTCAAAAATAGAGGGAATGGAGAGGATGAATATGTGGAGCAGTATGGTTATTTAGTAGCTGTGTGATACTGTAGTGGTAAATACCATGACACTATGGATTTGTCAGAACCCATACAGTTGTGTGATAGAGAGTGACCCATAATGTAAACTATGTGCTGTGGATAAAGATAATGCCCCAGTATTGGTTCACCAACTGTAGCACATATACTACACTGATTCAAGATGTTAATAATAGGGGAAACTGCAGTGGAGGAATGGATATATGGGATTTTTTTTTTTTACATAATGTTCATTTTTTCCATCAACCTTAAAACTTGTAAAAATTTAAATATATTATTTTTTTATTTTTTTAAGATTTATTTTTATTTATACAGAACTGGGGTACAGGACAGAGGTGTGGGAGGCTGAGAGGATTCACCAGAGAGCAGGGAGCAGAACAGGCAGACAGGCCAAAGACACTGCTGAAGGTAGCAGCGGGTGCGGCAGGAGAGGTCTGCCACGCCATGTGGAACTCTCCCTGGCCAGCCGGAAATCGTACCTGTGCTGCTGAGATTGCAGACAGCTTCACAGCCTGCACTCAACCCACTGCACCACTGGCGAGGCCCTAAAATCTATTATTTTTTAAAGTAAAGTATTAGAGAAGTGTATATCATTCAAACACTAAAAGTAAAAATAAAAGAGGATCTGCTGAATGAGAGAGAGTTCAGATCATGTATATGATAATGAACTTTTATCCAGAATATATAAAGAAATTATAAAACTTTAGAAATAGAAATGATCAATGGAGATAGAAATGGCTATTGGAAACCATTAAATTCAGATGAATTTGTTAAATTGAATGAATGTTTGGGTAGAGAGGTTTCTCTCTAGTTCTCTTTGTCTTTCCCCAATGTGGCTTCTAATGTATTCACAGTAATTATTGAGGTCTCTTATATTACATGAAGAAATTAAAGATCTAGTTTTATTTCCTTGTCTTTTAAACAGAATACCAAACTTCAGAAAAGTAATGTGACTCGTCAAGTTCACAAAATACAGTTCTCTAATTGCCAATTGAACTTTCAATTAAAGTAATAATTCAGGCTAATATGGTAACATAAAAACAGTTGCTTATGTGATTAAAGCCTCACTTTTTTCTTACAATTACTGATAGATTAGAAAATGTACATTAGCTTTTCTTCTTTTGTTTCCCAAATAGCTCATTAATTTTGAATAAATTAATGTAGAATAAATTATACCAGTGAAAAAGAAAATGTCTCTTTCAGAGATTTTACCTGGAAAATACATTTCTGATGAATTTGCTTGGAGGGCATGTCAAGTCACTAGCATGTTTTATAACTATTTTCCAATATGTTATTTCTTAATGCATAACTCCATTATACACAATACTCACAACTCAAGGGTTGTTATTGTAAAAGGGAATGATATCAAATATCCCTATCAAAGGCACACAACTCTTTTTTAATGAAAATTGTATATATATAAGGTGAACATGATGCTTTGAAATACAAATACATATTGAAATTACCATAGCACTGCTAATTAGCATATATAATCACAAAATTACCATATGTGTGTGTGTCATAAGAGTGCCTGAAATTAATTCTCAGTAAATTTCTAGTGTTCAGTGCAGTATTATCCACTATAATCATCATGATGTACATTAGACTGTCTACTTATTCTTCCCACATAACTGAGTATTTATGCCCTTTTTTTTATTAAACATTTTTTTCTTACATTGTTGTTCATTTTTGTACAATATTTGATTTCTTCCCTCAGGTTTAGTCTCCATAAATTTCCTACCATCACTTCACCCATGAACCATCACACCATATTCCCTTGTGCTTTTCCCTCAACAAAAACATTAATTCAAAAGGAAACCTGCATGCTTATGTTTATTGCATCACTATTTACAATAGCTAAGATATGGAAACAATTTCAGTGCCCAAAAATAGATGAATGAATCAAGAAGATGTAGTGCATATATATAATGGAATACTATTCAGCAATCAATAAAGATAAACTCATGCCATTTGCAGTAATAGGGATGGAGCTAGAAGGGATTAGCTCAGTGAAATAGATCAGAAGGAAAATGAAACATATTGGATAGTTTCACTGGTAGAAGGAATATAGGGAAATCTAACTAAAGGTCTAAAAATACAAAATATATATATAAAAAAAAAAGAGTGACAGAACTTTCAGGGAAACTTGAGGAATATTCATTTATATGCTTTGACAGCATATCATTTCCTCCATTTTCCCCAGACCTGTGTAGCCTCTGTTCTAATGTTTGCTTCTATATATTTGACTTTTTAAATATTCTACATGTAAGTTGGTGCATGCAGTTTTTGTGGGTGTGTCTGACTTATTTCACCTAGCATTATAACATAGGTTCATCCAGATTGTGACAAAGAGCAAAATCTTTTTTTAAAGGCTGATTAATTCATTTTATGCACACACCACAATTTCTTTACACTTCATCCATCCATCTGCCAACACTTAACTTGTTTCCATATAGTTACTATTGTGGATAATGCTTCAGTGAACATGGGAGCGGAGCTATCTCTGAGGTACTGATGTTATTTCCTTTGGGTGTTATTCCAAAGAGGGATTCCTGGATCATATCATAATTTTGTTTTTAGTTTGTTGAGTAAACTCCCTACAGTTTTTCATGATAGCTGTACCAATTTACATTTTTAAATCATGTTTTTTTTTGTTGTTGTTGTTTGTTTGTTTTTTGCAATTGAGTTATATGACTTTCTGGTGAGTTTTGAATATTAACCCCTTATTACATATGTGGCTTGCAAATATTTTCTCACAATTCATAAGTTGATTTTTCATTTTGTCAGAGGTTTCCTTTTCTCTTCAGAAGTTTTTTGGTTTAATGTAGTCTCACATGTATTTTGTTTGCCTTTGTTACCCAGCTTTTGGTGTCATATCCAAAAAAAATCATTGCCAAGGCCAATGTAAAGGAACTGATTTCCCTCTAAGAGTTTTAGTTTTGGGTCTCATGCTTACATCATTCATTCATTTTGAGTTGATTTTTATGTATACTATAGGAAAAGGGACACACTCCAGTCTTTTTGCCTCAAATTATAAATGACTTCTAACATGAAACAGCTAGGTTCTCTTTAACTATTTGCATTTTAACTGTAACATATTAATTTACACAAAGAAGTGCAATTTCAGCTGTCTCATGGAGACATAGGAACATAAAGATTAATAGGCAGGCCCTAAAACACACTATATAGATAATGCATTTCCATATAAGTAAACAAGTTATCTGCCTTATTTTCTTCTAGATTAGGGAAAGTATTGGCTTCTGTGTTTCTATTATAATTATTTGAGTTACAACTTTGAAATTTGAAAGGAATGTAGGGACATATACATAGAAACAAATTTTTCTGTAAATCTCTAAATTTTCATTCTATTTTTTTTTTGTAGTCAGAACACAAATTTTCATTATAGTATATATTTGCCACGTATTTTAAGAAATTGCCCATGGAAGTTACTTTAAAAAATGGAGTGCTTTAATAAAGTAAAAGTCAAAATCAAGAAGCAACTATAAACCAGAGACACACTACGGGGCTGGGGGTGGGGGGGAAGGGAGTAGGATCAAAACAAGGGGGTGGGAATTGTATGGGGACTATAACCAAGATGAAAATTCATATATTGTGCAAAAATGAAAAATGATGTAAAAATATATAAAATTTTAAAAAATGGAGTGCTCTGCATTGCTTTCAAAAATTGTTCTCATATTTCTTCGTGCCTCCCAAATAGTTGGCATATTTATTAAAACACAGATTTCTGGATCTCACCTCCAGAACTTCTGATTCATTGGTCCATGGTGGGAGTCTAAGACTGCATTTTTATCAAGTTCCCAAAGAATATGGACATGTTCTAGGTAATACTTTGACAACATTTGCTTTACTCTATTTGCTCTGCAAATCATATTAAGTATTTATGTTCTCATAAGAAAGATTAGTTAAGTTAGAGATAATGGAATACTCTTTGTTCTCCAGGTTGAGTTACACTAAGAGATCTACTAAATCATAATATATAAAAATATATAAATAAAATATATAGTATATTTACAAGGTTTTAAGTTGATATTTAATCCATATACACTTGGTAACCTTATAATCCAATCATTTTCACTGGTAATTTTTTTCTACTTTTTTAAAATGTGATTTTTAACAATGTACCAAGTTTTTCTAGCTTTCCTTTTCTTCCTTTCTTCACTCCTGTATGCCTTACACTGTTCCTCTTTCCCTCTTTCCTCTCTTATTTACCTCCTTTCATTTATTTTCTTCTTCCCAGAAAAAAAAAAATACTATTTGTTTTTCCTCTTCAGAGAAAGCTGAATCCCATTTGCAGGAATTTAGTTCAGGGATATAGCCTTGGGGGACTGGAGGTGGATATTGTCACAGTGTACATTCATGCCCTCTCTAGTGGAATTTAGCACCTTAACAATGCATACCAACAGGTAAAGCATTAAGCAAATGCATACATATGGAAGCATGCCGTAGTTCCATTTGCCATGCAATAATAAAAAACATAATAATTTGTGTTTCAAAAGAGATTATTTCTTATAAAGAAATCTTACAGAAAATCTTCTTTGTTATTTCACTCTCTTGTGATATAACATGTGTGCAGATGTGTCACAGACATGAAAAGTGTGATAAATGTAGAAAAGTATCCCTTCCATTCCGTGAATTCTATGTTGTGAGTTTATAATTTAAGTTTGCTTTTTTGGAGCTGTGAAAGGGAGACCAGTGACATTTTGGAGCAGTTTAAATTTTGTTTGCCACCTTGGTGTCAACGTTCATAAGAAATAATTTTACCTTAAGTTTTGTTTGTGTGTGTGTGTGTGTTTTGGAAAAGGCTTGGAATGGGAAAATATATTGAAATTTTTGCAAAAGTATACACTTTTTTGGTAATTCAGAATGCCAGCTTTATAATTATAAAATGGCTGTGAAGTGTATTAAATAATTTTATCAGCCTTTTGCTTAAAAGTTTCTTAATACCTTTATCTTTTAGACATGATGGTGGTAAATAGATAGTAGGAGACCATTTCATAAATATCTTGTGCTTGTCTCCATGCATCTCTTCCATGAACATATCTTCATGCATGTTTTCCATTTACTTGCATTTTTCCTTCACACATATGTTTAGCCAGCTCTGTCATCATGATGACTGTTCAAAAAATAAAAGCTTAAGAGTTTTCATTCTCCCCCCCATAATTTTTTTGAGAAAAAGTATTTTTGTTCTTGTACAATAATGTAAAAAGTTTTTGAAAAATGCAACTTTTGAATTTTGATATAATATGTTCTCATCTTTTGGCAAGAATCCTGTGTTTTTGGTACTTCTCAATTTAGTTCAGTCATGGCTACCCTGCTTTAGTTTGACTGTTTTCTATTGGAAATACACAAGCAAAAAGTAAACATACTGGAACTAAAATACTTATATATGATATGTGAAAATAATGTGTAGGTGTGGCCATTGTTACTTAGTTACTGTTCTTTTGTATACATTTCTGATATTTATTAGAATATATTCATAGTAACATCTGATCCTTGCATGTTGGGGCACTGATTTATTTTCCTTATTATTTTCTGCTCTTTAAAAACAAGAGTCACTTTTTTCTGCTTTCAACTTCACAAGTCCCTGATGAGGTCAGTGCTTTCTAAAGTAGAAGGCAATTTTACCCACTCTAAATGAACAATTAGCATAAATTCATCCTTCCTGCATAGGATGAATTCTCCATTTAGACTACCATGGTTTATTTTAACATCTTCTGTACACTTCAGTAGTTTGAAGAATTCTGCATGTTATTATCCCAAAATGATTCTTGCCTTTCAAATTGCTGATCTTAATAAGATGGGCTTTCTTCATCTCCTGTATTACCATATCATACCTAATGAAATCAGGTTCAACCAATCAAATTCCTGGCTGACTGACCTTTATTAACTGGTAATTCAGAAACATGATTTCAGAAGGCTCTTACTTATAATGCAAATAAAAAATTACATAAGTAAGATTACTTTTCATTGGTCAAGAGGAAAAAAGCTCTCTGGAGGTCAGTCAAAATTAAGCTTCGAAACATGATAGGATGGTAGAGAAGCAATGTGTACTCTTCCAGAATATGACATTAATTCAGCTACTTTAATTATGTGGCTTTATGTCTGTTGTATCTACTTTATTATCCTTGGGCAATTCCAATATATGCTTAAAAATGTAATACCATACCTATTTTATTGTCTCTGTTAAATCTTTTGCAAGGAAATACATTTTTCTCTAAAGATGTTTCTTTCAAGAAACAATATATCATGCAATCATTCTTTCATCAAGCATCTTTGAAATTTACTATGTACAAGTCAGTAGGCAGGTATATGAAGAACCCATACAAAACCCTTTACTAATTACCTTCTCTTTGGGAGGGACCAATCAAGGCAAGGTAGATACAGAAACTAAGGAATATGTAGTCCAGGAGGAGAAATAAATTGCTGTAGTATGCTTTAAATGATAAGACAGACACCTGCACCCCTTTGTTTATAGCAGCACTATTTACAATAGCTAAGCTATGGAAACAACCCAAATGCCCAAAAATAGATGACTGGATCAAGAAGATGTGGTACATACACACAATGGAATATTACTCAGCAATCAAAAAAGATAAACTCATGCAATTTGCAGCAACATGGATGAAGCTAGAAGGGATCATGCTCAGCGAAATAAGCCAGAAAGAAAAAGAAAAATTCCAGATGGTCTCACTCATAGCAGGAATCTAGAAAACCTAAATAAGGGACGAGGAAAAATACTGATTATAATAAAGTAAAAATAAAAATCAACAAGCAACTATAAACCAGAGACATATACTATGGAGGTGGAGGGGAGGGAGTAGGATCAAAACAAGGGTGATGGTAATTGTATGGGGACTATAACCAATATGAAAATGCATACATTATGCAAAAATGAAAAATGATGTAAAAATATATATAAAATAAAAAAATGGGGGAAAAAAGAATTACCTTCAAGCAAAAAAATAAAATATTAAAGTAATAAAAACAAAGAAAAAATAAAGGGAGAGATAATCATTATTTGCAGTAGATGAAAACTCCCTACCTATCTCATTGTTTTTCCCTCTCCCTTTGTCTCTACTCATATGCCACTGCTGTATATCCTTATCCTTCCCGATTGATGTCCTGAGGTGAGTGGTTTATAAGGCTAAGGTTTTCCTAGATGTAGCCCATTCAAATCAGAGAGCATTTTGATTAGTTTGTTTTAGAGATTTTATTACAAATTGCTACAAAGACCAGAGAGACTAAAATAGGGAAATTGTGAATGCTTTGTGATTTTAAAATTATTTATAGTCATAGTTATATATCAGCAAATAGAAATTTGAATCTGGCACTTTCCTTGCACTGAAAGTCAATCTTTAGGAAAAATAAAATATCATTAGAAATAAATAAGGTGTTTCAGTAGGGTTCTAGCAGAAAATAAATGGTTCACTCAGACCAGATAATTGGAAAAAAAAGCTTATGAAAGGTCATTTAAACAGATATGGGCAGAATCTCCTGCCTCAGGAAGATGTAATAAAGATATATTTCTCTATTTCTTTTGCTAAGTTTAACTAATAACTCTGGACATCATATATAAAATAAGCATAAGAAGCCTCTGAAAGATGAAAGTAGATACAGTATTATAGAACTTGGGACTCAAGGAAACATACAGTGAGATTTCTGATGGCTTCCTTTTTGTCTCATATATATTGAGGGGGAGAAATAAGCAAGCAAGAAATGCCAATGAACACAGATTTAAAAAATAAAAAAAAAATAATAAAAACCTGTTTTTCTAGCCAAATGGTCAGGAAAATGATATCTCAATAAAATAGAAAACATTTGGCCAATAACTCAGCCAGCTAGCATAGGAAAAACTATGGCCTCCAACCCCAGCTTTACTAGAAAATTTTTAGCAGGAAAACTAAACATATACCTTGCCCAGACTATAATGATGCCCTGTACCCCTCCTACTAGGGCTGTGTTGGAAAAGCTATTTAAATATGTATTTATTTATGCATACAAGAACTGGGGTACAGACCCGAGGTGCAGGGTTGGGTTATGTGAGAGGATTCACCAGAGAAAGAGTGGGGAGCAGAACAGGCAGATTGACTGAAATACACTGCTGAGGGGAACAGCTGGCAAGGCAAGGAGAGGTCTGCTGCACCTGTGGATTGCTCCCTGGCCAGGGATTGCAGGTAGCTTCAAAGTGCTGTGCTTAACACCTTTCATCACCAGGGAGTCCCCAGAAAATCTAATAGCCAGCCCCACCAGGGTGTAAGGAAGTCCACACCCTCTCCCCACTAGGCTTCCTCGACATAACTCATGGAGAGTGGGTATAGGCTTCCTTAATACCAAGAGGGGATGAAGTCTGAATTGCTTGCATGGCTTCTTCACATCAATCTTGACATGAAAGTAAAGGTGCCTAATTATACTATGCAAGATTAAAGCCCTAGATTTCTACTATGTCTACTACTTTATAGTACTAACAAGGAAAACCCCACTTCTTTCACCACCAGTGGTACCAGTGGAGAATATCTAAGAAACATAAAATAAGGCACTTTCATCCCTTTGTTCCCCCCAAAACTGTCTTCAAAAACTCAGTAGGGAGCTAGAGTATCTACCTATCAGTGATGAGGAATAACCTCCACAGGCATCAAAGGGAGCTGGCAAAGAAACCTGAAACTGTACCCCCACCTGATTTTTTTAATCTGCTTTCTGGCTTTTAATTTTTTTAATTTTTACATCATTTTTCATTTTTAAACAATATTTGCTTCCCCCCATACTCAGGTGTAGTCCCCATAGAATTTCCTTCACCAGTGCACCCGTGCACCATCACCCCAGTCCCCTGTGCTCCTCCCTCCCTCCCTCTGATCCCCCTCCCTCCTCCTCCCCTGCAGGATGTCTCTGGTTTATAATTGTCTGTTTTTGTTTTGTTGTGTTTTATATTGTTATTATTTTTTTACACTGATGTCTTACTCGGTTCCCCTATCAGAAGGTTTCACTAATAGGAGGAATATAAGGAGACCTACCTGATTTTAATAAAGGTGCACCTTGCCTCCCTCTACAAGAGTGGTATCAAAAAGAAGCCAGCTGTCACAGAACATTTAAATAAGATTCAGAGCTTCATAACATAAAACCCAAAATATTCATATTTTAATTCAAATCACTTACAAGACCAAGAGCCAGGAAGATCTCTCACTGAAAAAAGACAATCAATAGTTCCCAACATCAAGATGACAGACATCTTTGAAATATCTGACAAGGGTTTAAAAACAACCATCACAAACTGCTTCAGAAGGCAATCATGAAAGTGCTTGAAACAAAAAATTGATTATTGTAGCAAAGAAATAGAAGGTCTAAACAATGAAATAGAAGTTATTAAGAAGAAACAACTGGAAGTTTTAGAACTGGTTAATATAATAATAAAAAATAAGTCATGCCTCGCCTCAACAGAAGAATGGAAGAAACAATAAAAATAATCAGTAAGCTAAATGAGAAAATAAGAAAAATGAATCATTCCAAGCAACAGAAAGAAAATAGACTGTACAAAAATTATTAGCCCAGATTTGTGGGACTATACCCAAAGATAGAACCTTTGTGCCATCAGTTTCCCTGGAGCAGACAAAGTAGGCAGAGATAGAAGATCCTCAAAGATACCAATTTTACCAAAGACATAAACCTAAAAATTCAATGAACTAAGCCTGTCCCAAGTAAGATAAAGTCAGATTTATACCTGCACACAATGTGGTCAATTTTGAAAATCAAGGAAAAGAAAAAGTCTTGATGACAAAGAGTGAAACGCCTTATCTCTAGATGAAGAACAATCATCTGCCAAAGTATTTATCAATGAAAACTTTGTAAGCAAAGCATACAATGTTCTTCAAGTGCTAAAATAAAAAGACTATAGTCCAGAATCCAATATTAGTGAAAATATCTTCAGGGATGAAGAGGAAGCGAGACATTTCAGGTGAAGGAAAACCGACATCATTGATGATCAGCACTTCCAAGAGGGAAGCACAAAACTCATACATTACAATAGAGGAAGTCTTAAATCAATAATATAAGCTTCAACAGTAAATAAACAAAAGTCCAATTAGAAATGGGCAAAAGGCGGGGGCCTCCCCAGTGGCACAGCAGTTGAGCCCTGGGTTGCGAAGCTGTCTGCAGCCTCTGCAGGGCTGGTTCAATCCCTGGCCACCGGACTAGGGTCCCACATGGCATGCAGACCTCTCCTGCTGCGCCCACTGCTCCCCTTAGCAGTGTATTTTGTCAGTCTACCTGTTCTGCTCCTCGCTCTGGCTCTGGTGAATTCTCTCACCCTCCAGCGCTTCTTATTGTACCCAGTACTTGCATAAATAAATAAATAAATAAATCTTTAAAAAAAAAAAAAAAAGAAATGGGCAAAAGGCATGAGAGATATTTTGATGAAGAGGATATGCAGATGGCAAATAAGTATGTTAAAAGGTGTTCAACATCATTAATCAATAGGAAAATGCAAATTAGAACCACAATGAACTATCACTGCACACTTATCAGAATGCCCGTAATAAAACATAGTGACAACACCAAAATCTGAGGAGGCTGCGAAGAAACTAGATCCCGTATACATTGATGTTGGAAAAGTAAAATAGTACAATCTGTCTAGAAAACAATTTGTCAATTAAAAAATTGAATTTGTAGCTGTCAGACAACCCAGCATTTATTCTCGAGTAATGTAAACTTATGTTCACATAAAAATTCAAATATGAATGCTTATAGCAGTTTCTTTCTTAATAGTCCCCAAACTGGAAGTAATCCATGTGCCCATCATTCTGTGAATAGTTAAACAAACTGTCACTCATCCCATGGAAAACTACTCAGTAATAAAAGGAAAAGAGAAATAGTGAGTGGACAGAGGAAAAAGTAAATATGATTGTGAAGATGATGATTTATATGTGAGGCTAGTACTGCAGATTCATACTTAAGAGTTTATTACTGAAGTTCTAATCTGTCTATATTGTCACTTTTCATTATCGTAACTGAAAGAGATATGAAGTACCAGTTTTAAAGAGAACATCATGAAGGTTCAATTAGGCTATGAATTTATCCTATTTTATGTATTTTCTTTTAAAAATATTGACTGAGTATATTGTAAACATAGATGGTGTCTGTCATACCATATAAGCAAATGAGAACACAGCTCTAGTTCGAGACTCTTATCAGGCTAGTTTCTCTTTGGGAAACTGTATTCATACTTGGGGGAAGGGCTGACATTTCAAAAACTTTTAGATGTTAGAAATATATATCAAATTTTAGGATAAAAGCATCATCGATCATGAAGTCTAAAAAATGTATCAAATGGAGTGCACTCACTCCACAATTTCAAATGTGAAATTCTGACACATTTGAAAAATATGATTCATGTTATTACTTTATATATTTATATAATCTATTCATTAACTCATTCAACCAGTTGGCATGCACTAACCGTTAACTCATTAGTCAGTTGGCATGCACTATGGGCAAGCACTTCTCTTGGGGTCAGGGGAGAAAATACTTCATTGAGCTTATATTATGAGGGAGAAGAACATTAAATGCATGTCTAATAGTGATAAATGCTATAAAGCTAAAGTGAGGGAAGGGTCTAGACAAATTAGGGGGGCCATTTTAGATTGGCTTCCAAAAGACAGCTCCTTGGAGAAGGTAGCATTACCCTGGATAGGTGTTTGATGGGATGGAGGGAACCAGGCAATGATGCTTAGGAGGGCTATTTCCACACAAAGGAAATAGAGAGTTCAAAGAATCTGATATTGACATGGGCTTCATGTTTCCTGAAGCAGAAAAACAATGAATATCACTACGATTGCATAGGAGCGCTATAGAATTTCAAAGAATATGGTCAGAATGATACTTGATTTGGCAGACTATGTGAGGAATTTTAATATTGAAAGTGATGAAATCCTTTGGAAGTTTCTGAGCAGGTGAGGAGTTTTACTGTATCTACTTTCATGGGTTCAACCTGACTGCTGAATGAACCATATAGTTTAGTTGTAAGGATAGAGCCTTGAAATCAATTAGGCTACTTAATATTTAAGGCTAGAGACTATGGTGAGTTAGACTGGGATATAGCTAAGTCAACTATATGTATGTGGTTTGAAGCATGCATGCATGCATGCATGAGATTTTCTGACTGATTAGAAGTTGGTGTGAGAAAAAGAATCCATACTAAGATTTTTGGCCTGAACAGTAGAAAGAAAGGCACTACCAATATTTAGTTACTCCTTTGAAAACTGCATTTTTGTTTTGGCACCACATTTGGGTGATAATCCCCTCTAAAGATCAATGTTACACTGTGACTGTGAATGAATGTGATTTATATTCCTGAGTTCTTATGTTATGCATAAGGGGAACAATTCATCCATCATAAAAAATGAATTAAATTTTTCAATATGTTTTTTTTATACACTTCTGAAGTTTGGGTTGATGCCTGAAGTCAGGCATTTAAGATGCCCTATTTTAGATTTAGTAGTGCAAGAGTTCATGGTTGTATTTTAAGATCTTAAAAAAAAGTAAAAAAGAAGTTCCGAAATCTATTATCTTTTTATACTGCTTAATAATTATGACTATGACTCATACAAATCAACCTTTCAACTATCCTGTCATAAAATAAAGGACAAGTCACAGAGCATCTTAATAAGAAGTTAGTAAAGAGAATAAATGCATAATAGTGCAGATTTCATTTGGCTTAAGTTTAAAATCCTCCAAACTTATCATTAAAGTTAATTTCTGATAACATGTCCTAAAACTACTCTTTCAAATTACTCTTCACCTTATAGTTCATATTAAATTCTGAAAATCCTTTTATGATGTGTATAAAATGGTTATGGATCTACAGTAATTGTATCCCTGGTTTTCATTCAAAAATCAAAGAGGTAGGATGGGGTGATTTACATATGGCCATATAATTATCCTGGCACAGAGATTCAGAAAAGACAGATTCCAGCTCAGTGTAAAATGACACAGAAACTGAAGGGAATGACATACCACGTAGCTTTAATAATCACTTCATCATCAATTAGTGTCATGAATAAATTACCCTCTTAAGTGAGAAATTATAGACAGCCATATATAGCCAACCAAATCTGGCAGTAGGTATCTTCTGCAAATAAAGTAGAAATACTGTACTTAATTAGCTTCGATTTTAGGGACTTTCATAAAAATAGAAGTTAAAAAAAAAAAAGACAGATGAGTATAAAAACATCCATCTGGCATGTATAATGCCACACCTACAAAGGCACCTGGTGTTAGCCCCAGGGGAATACCTCATACACTTGTTTACATTCTGAAGTCCATCTAGAGATTCTTTTTTCTTTTTAAAGATGTATTTATTTTATGCATACAAGACCTGGGGTGCTGGCCAGAGGGGCAGGGGTTGACAGGATTCACCAGAGACAGAGTGGGGAACAGAACAGGTGAATCTACTCAAATACACTGCTGAGGGGAGCAGCTGGCAAGACAGAAGTCTGCTGTCCCTTGTGGGTCACCGCCCGGGCCAGGGATTGAAATTCTGCAGTGGCTCCAGATAGTGTCATAGTGCTGAGACTTAACCCCTTGTGCCACCAGGGAGGACCATAGAGATTATTTTTCATACTACACTTGTTTACTTGAAATAATTGGACAGATGGGTGAAAGTCTGCAAGATAGAGAACAGTTTTATTTATCTCAGATTGCATCTTGATGCCCCAACCTGATAACTTCTAATTATTTTTTGTCTTTATTAAGTAGAATAATCATAGAGTCACTACAGCATTATTGCAAGACACTGATGAGATCATGTATCCTAATTATAATGCCTTTATGCCCATCTATAAGTATTTATTGTTTTACAAACCATAGCGATGTATACAACTCAGCTTAACCAGTAGCTAACTCTGAATCACCTTCCTGGTTCAGATGATTCTTACTTTTAGGGAAATTGCTGAGGCCATTTTTCGAAATAGAGGTCTCTCCTTTCTCATGACTGGCCCTTACTATGCAAAGTCATATAATCTTTTAGGAAAGTTTCTTAACAACTGTATTTCAAGTCCTCCCTTTGGTACTGTGAATCTCCTCTATGATATCCCTGTAAGTTAACACTATGACCCTACCTGAGTACTTGAAAAGAAAGAGAATGTGTTCCATCCAGTCTATGGTAAAAGAGCAAGGGTCCAGGAAGCAAAAGTGTTCTACTTCTAAGGTCCTAATGTGGCCTCTTCACTACTCTGAATCTGTTCTTCATAAAACATGTTTGTCTGTAGAATTGCCTTAACATGTGCCTTGATGCTTAATATTTTGTTATTTTGAAGTAATCAGTTTTATTCTTTATCTGTCATTCCAGAGTTCTTTGCACATCTATAGTCAATAGCAGAAAAATTACTTCATTTTGGTATATCACCTTTTTTATTTTATTTTATTTTTTTAAAAAATTTACTTATTTATACAAGAACACAGGGACAGGCCAGAAGTGTGGGAGGGTGAGAGGATTCACCAGAGACAGAGCGGGGAACAGAACAGGTATTGACAAAATACACTGCTGAGGGGAGCAGCAGGCAAGGCAGGAGAGGTCTGTTGCAACATGTGGCATTCTCGCTGGCCGGCTGGGATAAAGCCTGCCCTGCAGAGGTTGCAGACAGCTTCACGGTACAGCGCTCAACCGCCTGCGCCACAAGGGAGGCCCATCACCTTTAAAAAAAAAAAAAAACAATTTATTTTCTTACATTGTTGTAATTTTGGGTCATTATTTGACTTCTCCCCTCAGATATAGTCCACATATTTCTCCCAATGCCATAGCGCTGGTGATCCATCTCCATAATCCCTTATGCTCTTCCCCTCCCCTATTTTGACCCCTCCCACTCCCCTGCTGTGACTCAGATCTATGGTCAGCTTGCAAATTTTGTTTTTTACCTGACCCATTGTTCAATTTCTCTATATTGCACTTATAAGTGAAACCACCCTATATTTCTCTTTTTCCTTCTGACTCATTTCACTTTGCAAAATCCCTTCCAACTTCATCCATGTTGCTGTAAATGGCATGAGTGTATCATTTTTGATTGCTGAGTAGTATTCCATTGTGTATATATACCACATCATCTTGATCCTTTCATCCATTTGGTGTATTTCTTAATGGGCTATTGTGTAACCATGAAATGATAAATACAAATGCACATAAAAATTCAGAATATAGTGTTGACTAAGACATGCAACTTATGTAACATGATGCAACTATTTTTAAAGTAATAGATGTGCTTATGGATACAATCAGAAAAAGATGATGCAAATATGGACATATGTATTAACAGTCATGGTTTGGGCCTCCCTGGTGGCTCCAAGGGTTAAACACAGCACTGTGAAGCTTTGCAGCCTCTGCAGCATGAGTTTGATCCCTGGCCAGCCAGGGAGCTACCCACATTGTGCAGTAGACCTCTCCTGACTCACCCGCTGCTCCCCTCAGCAGTGTATTTCAGTCAATCTGCCTGTTCTGTTCCCCACTCCATCTCTGGTAAATCCTTTCACCCCCGCAGCTCTGGCCTGTACCCCAGTTCTTGTATGCGGTAAACCAATAAATCTTTAAAAAAAAAAAAACTATGGATACCATTTTCCCGCATTTTAAACATTCCTACAGCTTACATATAGCTTTTTGAAAAGCACATCCAAATAGACACATCTTTATATTGAAGTAAAATAATTATTCCGTAGCAATCAATATCCCAGTCTTACATTAGAGAGAATATAATTACTTTCCAGAGAGAATATAATTACTCTCACAGGTCAGCCATCCATAATTTGAAACTAAATTTCATATTGGTTTATATTTTTCCACCTAAGTCAGATACTCTGAGTTTCCTTGGTTTTTCTTCATAAGACATTGTCTTTTAACTTAGGCCATTTTATTTGGTTTAATATCCTTTTAAAAGTCAGCACCCAGAAGTGAACACAGCATTCCTGTGGTAGTCTGACAAACATGGGGCTATCAGTTTCCATTATTACAGGTGAAGATTAATTAGCTTTTGAAGGATCCACATAACATGGTTGACTAGCACTAGATTTTCTGTCATCTTAAAAACCATACATCTATATCCATGCCTTCTTTCTCTGCTTCACATTTTATTTTATAGAAATAATTCTTTCAGATATGATTTGAGAATCATACATATATTTCTTAGCCTGCTTCCCCATGGAGTGAATGTCTTACCTTCATGTCCCCCTGAAATGGAAAATAAAATGCTCTGAAGTCACTAAAATATAGATTAGCAAAATTTTGGGAATATATGCATCAACTAAGTGACTTTTTAAAAATATATATTTTTCAGCTCCAATTCAATTAGTCTGATGTGTACAGATCCCTGAGACTTGCTTTTGAAAACAGGAACCCACTATGCCAAACGATCACTTAAGAGAATTTCCATTTTCTGAGCCTTGCACAGTCACTAATTATAGTGGCTACATACATGGTTCTTTAGTTTTCACTGAAGATCCTGCAAAATAGATAGTGCAGAAGAGCCTTCTTAGACTACAGCATAAATCTGACTGACTGTTTCTACTGCATACCTGAGCACAGAAAGCTCTGAGACAATAGGTTACATCTAGCTCTTAAGCTTTGATATCTGTATGGGTGTACATAACTGTCAGTTCATGCATTTATATTTACTCATTCATCTAATTAAACTTTATTTGTTGAATGCTTTATCATGTGCAGATTCTACCGGGATAATATATCAGATGACTTCTTCTTACCAGTAAATAAATGACAACAAACAAGCAACTCAATAAAAGCCCAACTAGTCACCAACCATTCTTGAACTTTATCCTATCAAGGGCATAGCAGTGTTCCCCCTCCTTGTTCTTTTGACATGACGTCACATAACCAACTTATTTTTGCTGCCCCAACTCAGTTCTATTTACTATTTCCTTGTTTATTCTTTCCTTTCTTGCAATCCATTTTATCTAATTTGGCCTTGTCAAGACTATTTTTCTGTGTCCTTCATGGGTTCCAACATTGTTTTATTCAGCCAGATTGACCATAGTTATCCCCTTTATAGATGGAAAAACTTGGGTAAAGAGAAAGTAGTTACTTTGGTCAAAATTGTAGAGATAGAGTGGATGAGAGCGATTAGAACTTGGGTTTCTGACTTCCATCTGAGTCTATTTAAGCCTCCCCTTGCTGCTTTCAGAATTGTATGGTGCCTGACACATTTTCACTTGACAGATGCTCATGTGAAAGGATGCATATAGATATGCCCCTGACAATACTAGGCAATTTAATGTTAAGATTAATTCCAACTGAATATTGACGACTCACTTCAATATAAAAGGCATTGCATTTTAAGAGCCATAGAATAAAAGGTAAGTGATAAGAATCCAGAGAATTCAGAGTGGGATTAGACAGATATAAATAAGTGCATCATACACAGGATCTAACCCTTGATTTGCTCTCAAACTTAAGACTTCATGCTCAGTAAACTCTAGCCATGACAGCTTCCCTTCTGTTCTGATAACTTAGACTGTGCTTTTTTCCAATTCAATACTCTTGAGGGCCCATTGCTCTTTTTCTGAAACACTCTGCCCCAGTTCATCCTATGGTTTACCTGTGTTCCCACACAGTGTTACCTTCTTACTGCAATCTTCTCTATTTTATTCAAATGACACCTCTCTCCCAATTGACTGGTACTGGTTCTCTGTGTGTTATTATCCTCATAATATTTCTGAAAATCTGAAATAATATTCCTTGTTTATTTATCTATTATTTACCTCACACACTAGAATATTGATTGATCAGGGGTAATTCTTTTTTATTTATTTGCAAGTATAATCCTAGAATAAAAAAACATAAAATAATCTGCTATAAAGCAAACATTCAATAAATATGTAGATGGATGAAATAATGAATATTAAGGTGTTATTTGGAAATAGAATGAGTGTGTTCAGAGAAAATAAAGTATGAGGGTCACGGTATTCTTTCTAGGAAGTTATAGGTATGTTTCACTGAGGAATTTCTGAGGTTTCCATAGGATGATTTAGAGTTGCATAGTAATTTAGTAGTTTTCAAATCCCCTGTTGGTCAGTTACTTAATTTTAAAATAAGAAAACCTAATAAAAGATACCCAAGGGTGCCCCATATTTCAAAAATGTTCCTCCATATAGGTTCCTACTACATATTTCAGATATATTAACATTTGTCCATTGTTCAACATGAACTTTCATTCTCAAATCTACTAAATGTGATTCTGAAAGTGATTATCAGGCATTATCATCCTTTTTGACAGCTATTTATCATTTTTCCCTCCATTAGTTCTAGCCATCTACTGCAGCTAGAAATGATAAGTGGTTAAAGGAAATCTAGTCACATTTTCTCTTGAATTTCCTGACATTCAAGCTGTAAGGTCAGATGGTTGAATTCAAACCTTTGTTTTTCCTTCATTATCCTTTACATTTTCCTTTTCTTTCTCTTGTTGCACATTGTTCCAGTGTCAAGGTTTCTATAATTCCTCATTTACGAAACTTGGCTTGATCTTTGGGGTATTTTAAGCTTTAGAACATGATACACTGCAAAACACAGTATATGAAACTAGTTAATGATATTATTTATGGCTTGCTCTTTCAATAGGTAATTTATTTTTCTCACTTTATTCTTGGGAAACATTTCTTTTGGAAGTGTTTGCCTGTGGATATTGAGATACATCACTCTTGTTGAATTTGTTCACATGTAATAAAACAACTCTTCAAATTTAGAATATTTATGTATTATCATTTGGAAAATTCTACATAGAATTCAAGTTTTGCTGAATTGATTGGATTAAGTGTTGAGGAAAGAGAAGATGAATATCTACATGTATGGCTGTTTGCTGCTTAAATTACTCAGAGGTGACTAGAAAACTTGTAGATAATCCACTTCCATAAGCCTGTCTTCATCTTTGAATGCAATCGCACATTTGATGTAACCTTGTATCATTTATTAATCTCTCTGATTCATAATTTGTCTATTATTGGTAAAAATACTTCTCAGGATTATTGAAGATGAAATGGGAAAAATAAACCTTTACATATTCTAAAACATTTGATTTTCCTATTCAGAAAATATGAATGGTTTGGGAGACATTAAAAAAGAACACATACATAAAATAACATACCCAACTACACTCATACTTTCATACAAGTACGCACTCACGCAACAAATGTAATTTGCTAAAAAAAAAAAAAAGGAATATTAAACATTGACCATTTGGTACTTAATTCTGTTGATCATGCTTTGAGAGTTTTCTTTTTTACAATTACCTTACTTTATCCTGTAACATTCAAGGGTCATGTACTTCTAATTTACAAGGGGAGATGGTCAGCACTGTAGTATTACCAAATATTCAGAGTACAATGTTTAAGTAATGTGCTAAATGTATAAACCTAAGAGGTGTTGCTAAACACCACTCCAAGAGTCAGCATTCTTATGCAGAGAACTGTGAGCAAAGAACTAAATATGAATTTCACATGGATGTTTCCAAAATTAAAAAGGAATGATTCCAGTTGTAGATAGCCCTCTGTTGTCATTTTGCAGGTGCATAGAAGAAAGATGTAATACTAATTGTTGCATGAGTAAATGGGTCAGACTTTTTGTACAAGCACTCATCCCACTGACAGTGAATTGTGTTGAACATAAGCATCTTGGTAAAAAAAATCCCCTAAATAGCTCTAAAGGTTTTAGTTCTGTATTGATTAACATACTGTAAAAGCTTGGGTTTGTTTTGTAGGACTTCATGGTTAAAAATTGTAACTTAGCAATGGGGCTGGAGCTGCTTTGTTGGAGTAATATTAATATATTGTATTTAGAAATAAACATGCAAACTTTTTTTTTTAAACGTGTTGTTTGCTTTAGGGACAGACTGCTGTTGTAGAGATTAGAAATATCAAACATGCATATTTGAATAAGAAAAAGTGTTGAAATTTGAAAATTCTCATTTTGAACATTTTTTTGATTGAAAATGCTTCTGCTCTGAATCTCGATTTGTCATAGTAATGTAAAGTTCTTAAGCAGATTTTTTTTTTCAAATAAATGGTTAATAATAATTGATATTGATCTCTGGATGTAATATTCTATAGGTAGAGGTCAACAAAAAAATTCTGATCTGATGGGCATAAGGCTGCTGTCTTGTGAATGAAAGTTTGTGTGGAGAAAGACATCTTGAAACTCCTATTTGATAATCAGTAGAGGACTGGTACCCGCTAAAATGAGAAAAAGAAATTGGATAATTGCATTGGTAGGAAAAGCTAGACTTGACTTGGAGTTTTCCACTGTGCTTACTAAACCTCAAGTAGAGAGATAAAGGCACAAAAGGAAAATTTTATTCTGATTGACCACGAGATTACATTCCAAAGATTTGAAGTTTACCTGTTACCATGGCCATTATTTTATGTCCCTGTGTTTAAATTTTTTGTATTTCAAGCATCATTACAAAGCCAGATCACTGTTTTAAATTAAGGTTATTTTGCTATTTTAATGACATAAATAAGAAATTGTATGTACTGTCACTAAATATTTTTGCGTAAATGATTATTTTAATATCTTAAAATTTCATAGCAGCATTTCTAGGGTTGCAAATCTTAGAAAGGTATTCAAACTTTTCAGCAATAACCAAATGCAGGTAGAAAAGTAGTGATAAGTAGAAAGGACTTTATTGTAAAAAAAGTAGTGAGTTGAAGAAAAAAATAGGAATTAACCACTTAGGGAAGTTATCATGCAGACAGAATTCAAACATTCCATAAGGAATTGAAATGGCCTTTTAAATCTTTTTTATCCTTGATACCCAGTATTTAATATTCAATCATTAAAAAATTTGTTGTGGACCTCCCTGGTGGCACAGGGGTTCAGCACTGTGAAGCTATGGGGCAGCCACTACAGCATGAGTTTGATCCCTGGCCAGGGAGCTACCTACATGGCACAGCAGACCTCTCCTGACTCGCCCACTGCTCCCCTCAGCAGTGTATTTCAGTCAATCCACCTGTTCTGTTCCCCACTCTGTCTCTGGTGCATCCTCTCAACCTCCACACTTCTGACCTGTACCCCAGTTCTTGTATGCATAAATAAATAAATCATAAAAAAATGTTGTTGTAATTCATTCCTTCATGGATTTCATAACCTACCAGGAAATACAGACTTTAAACAGAAATTTAAAAACACAATTATCTAAGTTTGCTTTTGACACTTGCAAAAAAAAAAATTAAGTGCAGTTGATATTAGAAAATAACTCAGGCAAGAAATATTATTCAGTATAGGAAGTGCATTTAAGGTGAACTCTGAAATATCTATGAATGTTGGTCAAAACTGTGTGTAGGGGGAGAGACAGAGATAAGTAAGTTCAATAGGAATATACTGTATGTTTAATAAACCTTAATCGAGGAAAAAATAATACTGGCTGGAACAGCAATCTAAAACACAAATCAATTAGAAAAAAAAAAAACAGAAAAAAAATCTCAAAGAATCTTGTAATGCACATTGAGGAAGAAGTGGGGATTTTATTTGAATTTCAATGGGAAGCCACTGACTAATATTGAAGTGGAAGGAGATAGTCAGAACTGAGTTCAATAAATTCTATTAATGATCAATTAGCAGTCATTTTCCCCTCTCTATTTCCATTTGCTCATTGGTAAAATGAGAACTTATGATCATTTTTAATAGTTGCATGTTTTTAATCGTCTATTATGCTGTAGATTCCTCTCTGGCCATACTCAATAAATCAGCCTATCATGGCACTGGGCATTTTATGCATCATTGAGGAGATGTGACATTTAAATTTCATTCAGACTATTAGCATAATACAGTGGAAAGAGTATAGGGGAGGAATCTGAGCATTCCACTGCCTGCCTGTCTGGGAGCTTGGAAGTTGCTCAGCTTCCAAGACTTAATTTTTTCATTTGTTAAGTGGAAGGATAATATTACCTCACTGGTAAATTTCTCCATATATGAAGTGATTTCTATTAATGCCTAAAATCAGTCCCTTCTCTGAGACATTTCAAAATGTGATTTAGTTTCATTTGGAAATTCCACTCCATCTCCTTTAGCCCATATTCTGTATATGGCTATCATTGGGTTTTGTTTTCTTCCTAAACAAAAACTCTCTAAGAATAAAAATGGTGTCATATTCACATTAGAGCAGCCCCAAGCTTTCCCTGTATATATCAGACCAATTAGTGTCATTTGTGAGCTACTGAGCAAGGAGATACCTTGAATATATTTAGATTTAAAAAAAAAAAAACAGCAGTCACAGCTCATAGGGCAGAAGTTAGTACGGTAAGACCTGGCTTAATGTCTGTGTTGGGTTCTGGGAATCTGCAAGTTTAAATGAAAAGAATATAACAAACCGTGTTCTCAAATAATATAGTTTTGTTCAAGGTCAGTTGGGATTCATTTTTTTTTCCTCATCAACATTATAACAAAATGATGTGGAGTGAAATGATGTTATTTGAGGGCCCACTGTAATGCTTAATTTAGTTAGCCCACCTTCTGGACTGAGTGAAGGGGCTATTTTTATTTTCCCATTGTAAATCCAAAGGACATCTGCGAGGTTTCACATTGGCTCTTGTGGAGGTCTATCTAATATCGGGGTCAGGCCAGAGGTGTTAAAGAACTCACCAGAAATAGAGTGTAGAACAGAAAAGATGGATTTATTAAAATACCATCACAAGAGAGCTGGGGACAAGGCAGGAGGTATGATCTGTTTGGGAAGGAGGATTTGATGCTCTCTTTATTTTTTTAAATATTTATTTATTTATGCATACAAGAACTGGGGTACAGGCCAGAAGTGTGGGGGATGAGAGGATTCACCAGAGACAGAATGGGGAACAGAACAGGTGAATTGATTGAAATACACTGCTGAGGGGAGCAGTGGGCAAGACAGGAGAGGTCTGCTGTGCCTTGTGGGTATCTCCCTGGCTAGGGATTGAACTCACGCTGCAGAGGCTGTGGACAGCTTCATAAGCTGTGTCTCAACCCCTTGAGCCACCAGGGAGGCCCGAGGCTTTCTTTAGTACTTTGTTTTCACAGGCCTTCTTACTTGGGGCACCAGTTTGCACCAGGTATCTGCTGGAATGTCTGTTTTCAGTGCTGGCCTTTGATGCAGAGCTTGTTCTGGTCCTGTTTCTTGAAGCTGAACTGGTTTTCTGGTCATGGTGGTTCATCTTAAGTCCTGGTTCCCATGGCAACCATATGGCTTCCCTTATCTATTCAAGCTTCCCAAACTTGCCTACTGGACAAAGAACGGGGGTTTATTTTTAACCTCATTAAATGATATCCTCACACTTCCCTCTGATCAAAATTATGAGGACACCCACAGGATCACGTGTTTGTACGACTTTTATGCAAGGGTGAAGAGCCAAACCTTAGATTCACTAGGAACATAATGGCAGTCCTTTTTCTATCACCACTGCCATTTGTTTCCCTGAAACTCAGAGACTGAAAGAGGCTTCATCCATAGTTGGTGTGGTACAGTGTTTTCCCCTCTTGTTTTCCATGATGACAGTCCATCTTGTATTTACTGATGTATGGCTGCATTGAATGCCTGGTTTGACCTAAAATATACCTTACTCTTCAAGTGAAGAGTCAAATACCACACACAGTGAAATAGTAATCACTTGTTCTGAGGGACAATGCAAGAGAAATACTAGAACCATTTTATTAAGAAATACATAAGTTATATGTCCATATTTAGGGGCTGAGAGTGATCATCATACTCTTACCATACAGCATCAAAGAGAAAAGCAATCAAAAGCCAACCCCACTTTGAATGTTCCCTCAGTGATCAGAAAGGTGTACTATGGCACTTTTTCAAAGTCCAATAGTTCAAAAGTACTACAAAGGCACAAAGTTTTCCATGCCAACGAGGTCAGCCCTGTAGGCTTATAAATCTCTGTATTCCTTTTACATCCTCTGAGAGGTCTAAAGAAATATTTTCAAGAATTTCTCCTAACTCTAATCTATTATTTGAAAGAGATGAAGTAGAAAGACTATGAATTGAGAATGGAGAGGCAAATTTGAGAGCTGAAGTTGCTCTGTATACTTGGGTATGTCTCTTAACCTCTTTAAGTGTCATAGTTCCCAGTATCTGTGGAAGAGTCAGTTAATTCTTTCAAAAATCCTTTCCACATGTGGACATTTACTTTCCTTTCATTTATAAATATTTCAACAAAGACACAATCAGAAGAAAATAGAGGACACTTAGTTGAGATAAATGTTCTCTTATGCATTTTAGTTTCTTACAGTCTGGTTTTCATATGGAAGTGTTACATTTCAAGTCCTATGATATACCTAAGGAAACAATAAAGTAACTTTCAGTAGACAATGGTAGGAACCAAGGTTTCATTATGTTTTCTCACAAATGATATTGAGATTTTGGAAAAAAAAGTAAACCAATGAAATATATAGAATAAAATATAAATTTTAACCTATAGTATTTTTTAAAGATTTATTTATTTATGCATGTAAAAACTGGGGTAGAGGCCAGAAGTGCAGAGGATGAATGGATTCACCAGAGACAGAGTGGGGAATAGAACAGGCAGACTGACTGAAATACACTGCTGAGGGAAGCAGTGGGCAAGTCAGGAGAGATCTGCTGCACCATGTGAGTAGCTCCCTGGCCGGAGATGGAACTCGTGCTGCAGTGGCTGCAGACAGCTTCACAGAGCTGCATCTTAACCCCTTGCACCACCAGGGAGGCCCTAACCTACAGTATTATATATTCAATGTGTTGAAATAAAAGTTATCCAATAAAATTAAAAGTTTAAATAGAAGAAATAGCAAGAATAAATTCACTTAGGCATCAAAGTGCTTCCTTATGAGCTATCAAAATGCCTCCTGAACAAACAAATAAGAGAGAGGGGAAGGGAAAGGAGAACTTTTTTTTTTTTAAGTCAGATAAATTCAAAATTCAAATTGTTTCTCTGATGAAAACAAGCTTGGGCTGAAAATGCCTGATGTAGTTACTATGTTTCTGATAAGTCATATGAAAGAAATCATTTTAATAAAGATATCCTCTCCTATGACGATGCTTTTCTAACCACTCTCATCAAATAGAGACAATTATACTCCTTTTCTCACACTTTCTCTCCAGTTCCTTTTATTGTTGGCTTATCACTGGCCCTTTAATGATATTCTTTTCTATGTTAAGTCTGGTTGCATCTTGGGATCAGTTTCAATTCCTTGCTAATGTTTTTGTTGCCACAACCTAGCATAATCCCTGACATATATTGGGTTTCCACTAATATTTGTTGAACAATTGTAACTGAATTACGCTGATTGGCCTGCTTAAAGGTAAACTTATTTTGGAGAAAATCATTAATATATGCCAGTGTCACATGGATGCACGTTATGATCATCTTCAATGGTTGTTAGAAATATAGATTCCTGAGTCATATCAGGTACTGATTCAGTAAGATGGAAACAAGGAATCTAATTTGAGCAAATAACCTGGTGATTTTTATTTAGCATTCCTGACTGTATCATGTGGATTGAATTTGGGCAAAGTGATATATACTTTGTGCTATGTACCTTTTTAGGGAGACAGAGCAATAATTGAATTCTTGGGCCTATCTTTGAACATATTGTTTTGAGTGATTATTAAGATTTTGCCTTTAGTATAGCAGAAGATACTTCTATGCCCCATGTCTATTTAAGAACTGTAAATGATAATGTCAAGAAATTGTAGCTTTTTAAATTAGCCTCACATCTTAAGCTTCCCAAATACTAACCTTAAGTAGGATCACTTTGATGCTGTCCCATTTTACTCTGTTAAAGTCATATGATGGTGGCATGATGGAACAACTCTTTTGGGATTTTTTTTCAATATTTACTAATTTCAATATTTACTAATGTTGTAGAAGATCTGGGGTACAGGCCAGAGGTGTGCGGTGGGTAAGAGGATTTACCACAGACAGAGTGGGGAGCAGAGCAGGCAGATTTACTGCAATAGACTGCTGAGGGGAGCAGTGGGCAAGGCAGGAGAGGTCTGCTGTGCCATGTGGGTCAGCTCCTGGCCTGGGATTGATCTGAGGCCATAGCGGTGAGAGTGTTGAGACTTAACCCCTAGGCCACCAGGGAGGCCCTCTTTTGCATTTTTAAACAGTACTGACAGGAGTGCAATGTCTTCCTCCTTCTAGTAGGCTGGACATATATTTGGGTCAGATTTTTTCATCTTCTTTAGAGAAAGTTAAGCATCCCAAGATGCTGAATAGTACCTGAAAATAGATGAAAAGGATCCATGTAAAAGATTAAAGACATAATTCTGTTCCAGGCAATAAGATAAAAGAGTAGTGAAAATTCTGAATTATGAGGTAATGGATAGTAGTAGATATGAGCTGTTAAGTGCTAGATTTAGGAAAATACTTGGGCACTTAAGCATTTTGACCTTGAGAGGTTTCTTTTGCATCTTGCAAAATTATCAAGTAGGACAAATGGATTATGTGTTAGAAAACTCAGAAAGTAACTATCTGGGAATTAAATATGCATCATATTTATTTTTTTAGAAATATTTAAAGCATATAAATCTTATACCTTCTACCAAGTACTGAGAACAAACATATACATAAGTTTTGGTTCTTAGCCTCTAGTAGTTTAGCAGTCTGGGTTTAGACTATCATATAAAAAGATCCATAGAAACATGTAATTTTGAATTTGTAATAAGACTGTAGCAGACAGAGGCACAAGTAGACATGGGAAGTTAGTCAAAGAGTAAGTACCACACCTAGGCTATTTTAGTCTGATCTAAAAACCATAAAACAGGTAAAAGATAAGTTGGACATTTTGGGTGCAGAACAAATTTAAGAATCTATTAAGAATGATAAACAAGGAAAGGGTTATCTTTGCATTGGGTTATTAGTAATACTGCTATGTGGTCTCTGGTAACTAATGCATTGGAAAGGATGCTAAAATAAATTTCATTTTGCTATTGTGAGAATGAAATGAAATAACTTGTGTAAGTAATTATATACTGGTATCTAAAATTATCTATTTTAAAACTTGGAGATACAGGGCCTCCCTGGTGGTGCAGTGCTGTGAAGCTATCAGCAGCCTCTGCAGCACTGGTCCGATCCTGGCCAGCTGGGGTGATACCCACATGACGCTGCAGAATCTCCTGTCTTGCCCGCTGCTCCTCTCAGCAGTGTAGTTCAGTCCATCTGCCTGTTCTGTTACCCGCTCTGTCTCTGGTGAATCTTCTCACCCTCCCGCACATCTGGCCTGTACCCCAGTTCTTGTGTGAATAAATAAATCTTTTTTAAAAAGTATATAGGTATTAAAAAATAAATAAAATTTGGAGATATAGATTTCATTATATTATATATAGAACATTATGCTTCATATGTATTTCTAAAAAATAAATATATTTAACACATATAATTATGTATTTCATATATATTACATGAATATAATATTGTATTGAAAAGAGTAAACAGTATTAGGTTCTGAGGTCACTATTGTTTCAGATGATGACTAATTTCTCTAATATCTCATAAGTGATGCTAAGTTATTGAAAAAATATGAATCAAGTCACTCTTTATCTTTGGGGGACATGTAAACTGAATAAAATTGGAGTTGCTAAAATATAATCAAGCTAAGTGAAAATAATGGTCTTCTGAAAATAAATAGGGGGTATATTTGCTGCAGGGATTTAGTTTATTGTTTTTTGTTTTAAGTTAATGAAGGATATAGATACTCAAGAGATAGTAATGAATTTGCAGAATAAAATTTTTGAGGAAATTAAAGCAAATCTTATAGGCAGCATCCTGAGGGGACACGGGAGGAAGACAGGGAGACTTAAGAAAGAAATTATCATCTTTAACTTTGTATTTAATGTCCGCTTTTGGAGGCAATTAAAGATTAGGAATTTAAAATGCTGGATGTTTCGTTAAAGAAGAAGACATGGCTTTTGCCTCCAAAATTCTAACCAAGTGGACAAAATTAGAACCATATCATTAATTAGCAATTCTGTGATTTCTATAAAAGATTCATTTTCAAAGAACAGTGTTGATAGGGCAATATCCATTCTTCCTACAAGGAAAGAAGTTCCAAAAGGAAGGTTTTAAAAAGGGCTCACCAATTTGACCTTGAGGAAAGAAAAAAGATTCACTATATCTGCATGGGATTGAAGAAAATAACATTTCAGGAAGAGGGAATAGTGTATCCAAATGAGAAAAATGATGTATTTAAAGAATTGTGAGTAATTCGACAAACTGAAGTACAGGCTGGGTGCAGAATTTCCTGGATAGGTAGGACTTTATAGATGATGCCACAGAGAGTCATTCAAGGTGGCCATACATCACTTCCCTCCTTAATTTCTTATTATTTTTAACACGTGCATAAGTGAGTAACATATGGTCATCAAGTGCTTTTTTAGACACTGTTATTTAGATTTTGATCTCTATGAAATGGAAATGATCAAGGGTTTTTCAGATTAGAGAAGAGATATTCAGGGAGAAAAATTACTTGAATTATCTCAGTAAGTAACATATCTGAGCATAATATTTGGGTATATTAATACATAGTTTTATTATTAGTGACTACTATCTTAGATGCAAATGAATATAAACCTAAGTTAAATGAGATGTATAAAATGCAAATTAGAAATTTGCAAAATACAGAACATATTCTGGCTAAAACGTCGGACATCTAAAACAACTGCAATAATAGCCTTCAATGTCACTAGATTAATTTGTGTCTCTGTGTCTATTTCTTTCTGTATACCACATTTTTCTGCTCTATAGGTACAGATTTTTTTCATATAGATTTTTCTCTACACATTATTTTTTCTGCAGTTTCACAAGCCAGGAAAATGACCATTGAAAATTTCTAAGTTTATATTGTACAGTTTCAGCTATGAAAGGTAACCGACCCAAAGACTCACCCCATGCTTTCTCTGCTTTTGTGTCAAAAAAAAAAAAAATGGCCTTTGGCCATTGAGCCTGACAGGTCAGTTCAAATCCAGTGTGGTATGGAGGTGTTAAAGTTATGTTACATTCGCTTGAGGATGGGGTGTGATGGGGGTGGGGGAATGCAATCCCAGAAGTGTTACCAAGAGTCCATTTTTATTTTTAAAGTTTTTTTTTAAAGATTTATTTATGCATACAAGAACTGGGGTGTAAGGCAGAGTTGTGGGGTTGGGGAAGTGAGAGTATTCACCAGAGAGAGAGTGGGGAGCAGGACAGGCAGTTACACTGAAATGCAGTTATACTGCTGAAGGGAGCAGTGAGCAAGATAGGAGAAGTCTGCTACGCCCTATGTGGATCTGCTCCCTGGTCAGGGGAGTTGAACTCTTGCTGTAGCGGTTGGCAGTAGCTTGATACCGCTGTCTTTAATCTCTGTGCCACCAGGGAGGCCCCATTTTTAACGTTTTAATATATTATACAAAAAGTAGGGGAGTGTTCTTAACGTTGTTATCATAACTTTGAACCAATATAGTGGTCTGTAATTATTTCTGTCCCTGAACTGAGCTGCAATGACGTATTTCTGTGAGATATTTAGCCATCATTTCCCTCCTAGTCTCTAAGTTTAGTTTGATATGATAAGTACAGTATTTTTAGTCAAAGAGATTTTGGTTCCATATGTAGCTTGGTCATTAATTTGGCAGTTTTATTACACATACATCATTTAACCTCCCCAAGCCTGCAGTTTTCATACCAGTAATATAGGTAATAATGCCAACTTTGCAATGATGCCAGAATAATTAGAGTTAGTGAGACAGTTGACACAAAATTGTCTCCCTATAAAATGAAAAGAGTGATATCATTCATTAAAACAAAAAAAAGTAGTTCATTTAAATGGGAGACCCATCAGTACAGCTACCTGGTTTCCCTTAGCTATCACTGTACTTGCAGTGTCTGGCACAGTGTCAAAGCTCAATATATCCTTATTAGGAAAAACATGTATTAACAATTGAATTATTAATTAAATAAGTAGGATAATTCATTTAATGAAGGAATTTAAAAGTACATTATAATCAGAACATCACTATTTCTCCGCTGTAGGAAAGTCTATACAAAAATGATGTCAAACATATCAGATGAATTAAGTTAAAACAGTAAACAGATTTCAAAACAGTTGGTAGTGCTAAAGTGTGCAGAACATTGGTATGGAAAGTTTTATATTTAAAAAAATAAAAATCAAAAGTTTTATGATTTTTGTGTAATTACAGGGAACTAAACTGGATAAAACTGGTGAAAAAAAAAAATCAGAAGGAATCAGCATGTCAACAAAAGAATATTGAATCTTGATAACCTCTGGCTTACCCTTTAGTGTTTGGCCTCCTATCAGCAAAACACTGTAATTTAGTGAGGCCTTTACTGAAATATAGGTGAAGTTTGCACTCACAAGCTGTGGAGTGTCATTCCATCTGTATAAATCAATCCTTCTCCAATGATTTTAGGACAAACATTAAAAAAAATTACATACTACTTTTTAGAGTGAAGAAGTATAATTATCAAACTCCATAAATGTTGGAATTAAAATACTATAGTTATCTAATATATTAAGATGTCTCTGGATTATAGCCTTGACATTCGATAATAGCTACCTTAATACAATAATAAATTCTTCTTTTTACCATTTTGCACCTATTTATTTTACCTCGGGGTCTCTATTTTTCACATCTATGCTCCCCCACCCCCTTTTGTGGCTGTTCTTTGGTGGTCTGTATTTGTAGCATACTTTGTTTGAAGGCTATATACTATAATATATATCTAAGACAGCACACTTCTTTTTTGGAACAATCCATCTTCACAGTAATGTTAGGGAATGTGCTAGTCCCTGCTTCTAAGAAACCCTGCTAGAGCAATTCTAACCAAAAATAATTTGTGTTGAGAAAGTCCACTAAGGAGATTTATAGGACCTCCTTCACCAGAGAGCTGTGTCAGGACGAATTATGTGTAATGGGCCCTGAGACCTGGGAAGAATGCCAGTCAGGGGTCATGATGCCCACTCCCACTCTGCACCTCACCTTCAGGTAGCAGTGGGCTGGACCAGTCACCTACACTCATGAGGGCTAGTGTAATTAGTTGTTAGGACTTCAGGATTCTTCAGATGTGTGTCAGGAGTCAATAGGCAGAGTGCCTCGGATTCTTAAATATGGAGTTTCAGATCTACATCCCTGCCTAAACTGGACCAACTTGATTGTTCTGCCCTTACAAGGTTGCAGTTCACACAGAATTTGATTTGAACAAAGAATTGTTCAAGTTGGTTATTCCCAGAGTTACAATAGGTCATGAAATCGTAGGTTTTTAGGCTATTAGATCCCACAGTGACCTAAGGTATAATTTAAATACTGAATGGAAATAATGGTTCACTGTAGCTTCAAAGCTTTCGTCTTGCTATTGACCTTTTTTTTAAGATTTATTTATGTATGCATACAAGAGCTGGGGTACAGGCCAGTGATGCAGGGGGTGAAAAGATTCACCAGAGACAGTGAGGAACAGGACAGGCAGACTGACTGAAATATACTGCTGAGGGGAGCAGGAGACGAGACAGGAGAAGTCTGCTTCGCCATGTGGGTTTCTGTCTGGGTGGCTGGGGATCGAACTCATGCTGCAAGGCTGCAGATTGCTTCATAGTGCATTGCTTAACCACTTGTACCATCAGGGAGGCCATTGCTATTGACTTTTAGGACTGCTGAAGATAATGAGCTTTTAGTGTGACAAGTGAGTCACTGAACCTGGGGAGGGACTTTATATTTGTAGACCAAAAAATGACTAAGTCTCATTTTTATTTTGTGTTTGACATTTTTTAAAGATTCATTTATTTATGCATACAAGAGCTCGGGTCAGGCCAGAGGTGTGGGGGATGAGAGGATTCACCAGAGACAGAGTGGGGAACAGAACAGGCAGATTGACCAAAGTACACTGCTGAGGGGAGCAGAGGGCGAGCCAGAAGAGGTCTGTTGCACCATGTGGGTAGCTCCCTGGCCAGCTGGGATTTGAACTTGTGCTGCAGAGGCTGCGGATTGCTTTATAGGTTACATCTTAACCTCTGCGCCACCAGGGAGGCCTGACATTTTGTTTTAAATGAGAAATGTGAATCTCTATGGAAGGAGTCAACTGGCCAATATCCCTTAATAGTTGGAGAATATTAGGGAAAATTTGGAGAATCATAATATTAAAATAACTTTACTTATCTAGAGACTCAGACAAGCCATTCTAGTGATATTAACAGTGCACATTTATGTACTTCTTAGGAAAATTATTTATGCAATGCTTAGGAAAACTTTGAAACCCCCTTTCCATATTATTATTCATTTTTCAGCAAATTACTGGGCAAGATGGTCAAATTAAAGGAAGAAAAAGGATGGATGTCCTTGATTCCATTCTTCACTGTCCAGAGTCAGCCTCTTGTACCCTGAGTGAAGAAATAAAACATCTACAGAGCATGACTTTTGTGTCCTCCACATGCATCACTTAACCCATCTCCTCAACAACTCCTCACTGGGGACCAACAGGAGTTGATGCAGCACTCCAGTTTCCTTATACTTTGGAAGGACAACTCTGAGATGCATTTTTTACAATCTTCCAGGGTTTCCCAGTGAGATTGAGCTCCATTGCTTATTATACTGACCTGCCTTTTTAAAAAAGATTTATTTTTTATGTGTTTATGCATACAAGAACTGGTGTGGGGGGTGAGAGGATTCACCAGAGACAGTGTGGGAAGCAGAACAGGTGATCTAGTGAAATGCACTGCTGAGGGGAGCAGGGGGTGAGACAGGAGAGGTCTGCTGTGCCATGTGGGTCAGCTCCCTAGCCAGGGATCTGATTCATGCTGCAGTGGCTTACAATAGCTTGATAGTGCTGAGACTTTAACTGCTGTACCACCAGTGAGACCCCTAACCTGCATTTATAAGCACCTTTGATCAGTTTCCTTCCTTCTTCATCATTTCCCCCTTTTCTATTGATGTTTCCTGTAGTTATTTCCCAAATCAACTACTTATATTTCAGTACTTACACAAAAATACTGCTTCTGAATCACTCTAAATCTCATATTCTCAGTTGCTACATGATGCAGTTTACTTTCACATCTAGCCTCCTCTGATTCCAAAGCACAGGGTTTTGTCAACTGTGCAATGTCATTGTTGGTATCTGGAGAATATAGTCTTTTATAGTATTTACATATTTTTAGGCAGGTAAGATTTCCTAAAAATTATGCCATTGATTGTAAGTTCTTTCTCACAAATGAACACCTTTTTTACAAAGCATTAAGATAGAAACATAGAGGGGATTTTTTTAAAAAAGATTGATTTATTTATACAAGAACTGGGATACAAGTCAGAGGTGTGGGAGGGTGAGAGAATTCACCAGAGAGAGCGGGGTGCAGAATAAGCAGACTGATCGAAGACACTGCTGAGAGGAGCAGGGGGCAAGGCAGGAAAGATCCGCCATGCCTTGTGGGTTTCTCCCTGGCCGGCCGGAAATGGAACCCGCGCTGCAGAGGCTGCAGACAGCTTCACAGTGCTGTGCGCAACCCATTGTACCACTGGGGAGGCACACACACAGGGGATTACTAAAAACAGTGGAATATGAGGACTTTCACAAATGGGCTCAGATTGCCTCTTGCAAGTTCTCTGTTATCATACTACATGTTTGGCTGCTATCTGAGAACCTGATTGTGTGGGCCTTCTGGATGAGCTGGGTCTCATAAAGACACTGAGTTAATTACCTGTTGGGTAACTTAAAAGGGAAAACCTAGAGAGAAGGTACCTGACCAACTGTGAAGCATAGTTTGATTTGAACTAAGCTGGACATTGCTCAGGAGGAGTTTGTTTTGAACCAAGAACAGCTGCAGACATATAATTTAAAGTATAAATCCAGGTACAATAATTAACAACATGATAATAAATAGAATATTTTCCTAAATCAAGGAAATTGCTTAACCATTTGGGAGTTTTAATTTATTTTTAAAATAATATTCTTGCTTATTAAAAGTAATATAGCTATACTGAAAAATTCTAGTAGAGTAGAAAAACATTATTTTATCTCATTACTCCTTCATACTAAAAAAAAATCAATGTTATTCATTTTTAAAGTAAAATAAAATACAAGCATCAGACTTTAGGTTTATTTGTGAATCCTTGCTTTTGAGGATGTAGAGTTGGGGAGTAACTTTGCCAGTATCAGAACTGAGGACAAAACAAAAATGGGCATGCTAAAAATGTGAGAACCATAAAAAACACACTTTGGAGGATTTCTATAGCAAAATAAAGCCCAGTCTTTGATTTAACCCTCTACCTCAATTACAGTGAAAATATCTGAATACAGCCCATTTAATTAATACCAGTGGGTTCCAAACTCTGGGAAATAGTGTTTTGTTCTCTGATTTAACTCCATCTTCTATAGTTCTTAAATGAAATCTGGTGAATTACAGCAGCTGAAAAGATGAAGTGGCTGTTAGTTTCTATAAGAAAGATTGATGATAAAAATTGGCCTGGACAAAAATACCAGTTATAATCACCAACCAACTGGTAAGGGGGAGGAAGTGCTATTCATCTCTAATTCCAACTGTTAATTACCTAAAAATATATACGTATCTTACTTATATTTTTGGCATATTATGATTTAATGAAAACATGGTCTCTCATAAGTTTAAGAAAAACATATACAATTTATAGGGTATTTTTTAACAGTGTAATATGCCTGGTGATTCAGTGCAATGAAATATAAAAGAGTTGCAGGAGAAAGACAATGCGTTGTTAATAAACTAGTGTCCTAAATTAGGTGCCAGATGACAATATGCCATATTAATCCTAACTTCTTTTATAATGTATGTGATGAAATCTGAGCAAGTTAGCAAAGGTTAATTGCAGGAGAAGGATGTAGTAAACTCAGAGCTGGATTGATGAGGAATGTGGATAGGTAAAGAAAATGTACACTTGCATTAAGATATTTTATCTTGGGGCTTCCCTGGTGGCGCAAGGGGTTAAGAAGCAGCTTGTGAAGCTATCCATAGCCACTGCAGCACGAGTTCGATCCTTAGCTAGGGAGCTACCCACATGGTGCAGGAGACCTCTCATGACTTGCCTGCTGCTCCCCTCAGCAGTGTATTTCAGTCAATCTCCCTGTTCTGTTCCCTGCTCTGTCTCTGTTGAATCATCTCACCCCCTACACCTCTAGTCTTTACCCCAGTTCTTGTATGCATAAATAAATAAATCTTTTAAAAAAGATAGTTTATCTTACCCATCATTTGTTATTTATAAATTTGATGAAGATAATTTTCTTCTTGAGTTTCTCTCTCTTATCTGTGAAATGGGGCAATAAAAAGTAGAGTTTTAATAATACTAATGTTAATATTTCAGATGATAAAAATTAATCAAGTGCTTAAAATGTTTCAAGACTATTTCATTAGTAAACAGTTTAAGCCTCACAGTATTAAAAATTAGTATATTTAAATATTAATATCTTAAGTATAAATCCATTCTAGGTAAATCACCTATATTCAAGTTGGGTTATCTTTTATCTTCCTTGGTAGAAACTTATGTCATAGCACAGGAAATTGTTCAATCTCGTGTAACCCTCAGGAGAAGTCTGGATGAGAATGCCAGACTTACCCTTTACATCCTATATCCTTCTATGGTAAATATATTAAAAATAAGGTCTGGCAATCATCACTGTATTTATTACGACTTAGGAATAAGGTACACATTTTACTGAAGTTGATAAATCTAGAGTCTAATGCACAAATCTGTTTTCACTGAAATGTATAAAACCATTACATTTGTTTAGGAAGGATTTCATTAAGAAGACAATTTTGAGTTAGCCCCCAAGAAATGTACAAATTTTACAGTTTAAGAGGGACAGTGTCTTAGCCAATTTGTGATGCTGTGACAGATTATCGTTAAGTAGGTGGCTTGTAAAAAAAGGGGGATTTACCCCTTGGTAGCCCAAAGGGTTAAGTCTCAGCACTATAGAGCTATCTGCAGCCACTGCAAAACACATTTGATCCCTGGCCAGGGAGCTACCCACATGGCACAGCAGACCTCTCCTGTCTCACTGCTCTCTTCAACAGTGCATTTCAATAGATCTGTCTGTTCTGCTCCCCACTCTGTCTCTGGTGAATCCTCTTATTCCCCACACCTCTAGCCTACATCCTAGCTCTTGGATACATAAATAAATAAAAAAAAATAAATCTTAAAAATTTAATTTTTTTTAAAATATTGGTGGCTTTTAAATTACAGAATTATTTCTCACCATTGTAGAGGTTGGAAAGTTCAAGACAGATCTGGTGTCTGGTGAGGGCCTGCTTCCTGATTCATAAACAGTCACAGTCCTGTTCTAATTGTGTTTTCCATGTCAGAAGGGAGGAGAAGCTCTCTGCTGTTTCTTTTGTAGGGGTGCTAATCCAGTGTTTGAAGGTTCCATTCACATGGCCTACTTGCCTCCCAAAGAACCCCACCTCCTAAAACCATGACATTGGGGGGTTACGATTTCAGTGCATGAATTTGAAGGGAACACAGTCTGTGACAGACAGTATAGTCATTGGAGGAAGAATATAAATAAAAGAAGGGTTTTCAATTAAAAGAAGCATTTTTTGCTAAGGTATAGAGTCAGATAAAGATTGATATGAACAGAAGCCTAAGAAATTCACTCTGGCAGATTCCAGAGCATCACAATGGGTTTTGAAGAAGAGAATACTGTTTAAGTATTTGACAGCAGAACCATTCAGTTTTTATCATCTTAAAATCCAATGGTCAGCCAATTTTTTAAGTAATAAAAGAAAAAAAAGTTAAAGAAAACTTGAATTTTGGGGGATTATTTATTTTTCATATTGAAGGTCAGAATAGAGGGAAAAAATATTGGAAAGGGAAACCAGTCAGTGATACAGTTTCTATTTCCATTTCTCTCCCCTATTGAATAACATGGCTTTCTTTTCTATCAAGAGGAATCTTTGCTATTTTTGGTGTGCCACAGTTACAGCATCTCTTCTAGATTTTCCAGTTTTAAAAAGTATTCCAGATTTCTGAGTTTTGTGCATATTCTAAAACTGTTAACAGTGATTTTGTTTTGACCTAATGTGTGGGAAGCTACAGAAAAACACATTATCAGCTAGTTAAAAAAAAAAAAAAAAAGGTACTCTAATAAAACAAGCTGTACAATAATGGAGGTTGGTAGTTTAGAGATGGTGAGCTTCCTGAGAGCATCGAGCTACACAGAAAGTCCTGGTGGGACACAAGAACAGTTGATTTTAAAGTTTAATACACATGAGACTCATTTGAGGAGTTTATTAAAAATTCAAATCCCAGAGTCAATCCTAGAGTCTGAGTGGATCCCAGGACTATAGTTAGTAGGACCCTTAGGTGTTTCTGGACTGATGAAATACACTGCTGAGAGAAGCAGCAGACAAGGCAGAGGAGGTCTGCTCACCATTTGGGGCCCTCGCCGGCCGGCTGGGATCGAACCCGCGCTGCAGAGGCTGTGGACAGCTTCACAGCACAGCGCTTAACTGCCTGCGCCACCAGGGGAGTCCCCCCTTAGACCACTTTTGAGAAACAATAACCATGATATTTTATTTTACGTTAAAAGTCACTCACTGAAAAGAGCCCTTTGGGTTCTGTGCAACCTGTTCGAAGTCCATGACGGTGAGTTGGGGTTACTGTGTAGGGTAAGATTGGTGGTACTGGTATCTAACCAGAAGTAAATCATGTTTTGGTTTTTTTTTTTTTTTGTTTTTTTTCTTGGCACTATTTTAAGCTACAGTCCAGAAAGTGTGACCCAAAATCAGATTATGGAATTTTAAAGGGGTTTTTTCCCCCAAAACACCAACTTTAAAAAGAGTCATTTAGGTTAACATGACTCTGACAGCATGAAAAATTGATTAAAACTTTAAGAAGTTGATCCGTACTTCACACTCAGAATGTTTGAAAGATGTCAGAGACCAGAAACCTCGGGTGTGCAATTGCATATCGACAGGAAAAAAAAAAAAAAAAAAAAAAAAGAAAGAAAAGAAATTGAGTCTTGTGCCAGGCTCCCATTCTGCCATCTGTAGTGTGGAGAAATTGTTATATCCTGAAGTATTGCTCCTTCCAAATCAACAGACAGGACTCTGTGCAAACATTTTAGATAATCTGACATGATTAGAGACATAGCATTTGGGGATAAAACAAGAAAATGATGAACTTTGCTATTAAAATTAGTGAGTCAATTCAAATTGAGTAAAACTGATCAGCCTTGGAATCACTAAATGCCAGTCACCTGTCTCTCTTGACACTTGTCTCTTGCCTTTGAATGTCCTAACATTTTTCAGTGTAACCTTTTAGTTTTAAACCAAGTATCATTAGCAATCTTACCTGGGGAGATTTTGCTACACTCAATCTGAATAAGGTAATAGAACTTCCTTATTTTCTACCTTACAGGGCACAGTCACTTGTAAGACATGATTTTCCAAGAATTACTTAAGTTTTCTAAGATTCAAATTATTTGCTTGAGAAATGGGAATAATAAAACAATACTGGTATTGTGGATTTACTTAGTTAAAATATCATGTAATAGTTGAGGATCTATTTTTCTGATTATTTTTCATAAGTGCAAATATATAAGAAGTTTAGTAAATTAAACATACTTTATCCCCAAATTCTCAAATGATGACTAATTTCCATTCTTTGGTTAATTGACTTTTTTTTTAATTAATGCATTTATTTTTGTTCAGAATATGAAATACTTTTTTCCCCTCTACTGAACCCTGCCAAGCCCACTCCCAATCTGCCTCTCTCCCCAACCCCTCCACTCTGTCTTCTATCACTCTGGTAACCATTATCATTTTTCCCCCACTTCAGATTTTTATTTCTTCTATCATTTCCGTGTAGTTGTTTTTTAGGTATTTTATATTCTGCAAATGAGTGAAACCATCCAAAATCTTTGACTTTTTGGCTGATTTCACGCAGCTTAATCACCTCAGGGCGCATCCATTTTGTTTGAAAGGCCCCTGGCTCGTCTTCACAGCTGTGTAATATTCTGTTGACTAGATGCTCCATGGTTCTCTCCATTAATTGGTTGATGAACACCTGGGTTGGTTCCATGATCTGGCAGTTGTAAATGGTGTGGCTGTGTGTTTAAGGAAAGATCTTTTCCTGTTGCCTTTTTTGTGTTATTTGGCTAAATACCTAATAGTGCTATTGCTGGGTCAAATGTAATTTGAATTTTGTCTTCTTGAGAGATCTCCATCGCGTTTCCCCCAGGGGCTGTGCCAGCTTGCATTCCCTGTAACTGGATGAGTGTTCCTCTTCCCACCACCTCATCAGTATTTGTTAATTCTGTTATTTTTTATAAGGGCCATTCTCACAGAGGTGAGGGAGTGTGTCAGTGTGCTAGCATGTCAGGTTTTCTTTTCTCTTTTTTTTAATATAATTTATTTTTATTTTTATATTCCCCATGCAATTGCGACCCCCTTATTTTGACCCCAATCCCTCCCCTCCCCACTCACCACCCCCCCATAGAGTGTCTCTAATTCATAGTTGTTTGTTGATTTTGATTTTTAATTTCTTACAGTTATTCTTTTTCCTGGTCCCTTCTTTAAGTTTTCTAGATTCCTGCTATGAGTGAGACCATCCAGTATTTTTCTTTTTCTTTCTGGCTTACTTCACTGAGCATGATCCCTTCCAGTGCCATCCATGTTGCTGCAAATTGCATGTGTTTATATTTTTTGAATGCTGAGTAATAGTCCATGGTGTATATGCACCACATCTTCTTGATCCAGTCATCTATTTTTGGGCATTTGGGCTGTTTCCAAAGCTTAGCTATTGTAAACAGTGCTGCTATAAACATGGCGGTGCAGGTGCTCTTTGGAATTGATGTTTCTGTGTCCTTTGGGTAAATCCCTAGGAGTGGAATTGCTGGATCAGATGGAAGCTCTATGTTTAGTAGGTCCAGAAATCTCCACACAGCTCTCCATAGTGGTTGGACCAGTTAGCACTCCCACCAACAGTGCAGGAGAGTTCCTTTTTCTCCACACCCTCGCCAACATTTGTTGTTGCTAGTTTTTATAATATGTGCCATTCTCACTGGTGTAAGATGGTATCTCATTGTAGTTTTGATTTGCATTTCCCTGATTACAAGTGATGTTGAACATTTTTTCATATGCCTGTTGGCCATTTGCATTTCCTCTTCACAGAAGTTTCTTTTTAGCTCTTCTGCCCATTTTATGACAGGATTATTTTCTTTGTTTTTGTTAAGTCTCATCAGCTCTTTGTAGATTTTTGTGATCAGTCCTTTATCATTAGAGTTGTGTGCAAAAATGTTCTCCCAGTTGGTGGGGTTTCCTTTGTTTTTGCTATTGTCATTTTGCTGTGCAGAAGCTCTTTAATTTGATATAGTCCCAGCTATTTATCTTTGCCTTCACTATCACTGCTTTGGGTGATGTGTCTGTAAATATGTCTTTGATGTGCATATCATGTAGTGTTTCGCCTATATTTCCTTCTATGTATTTTATGGTTTCATGTCTTATGTCTAGTTCTTTAATCCATTTTGAGTTGGATTTTGTGTATGGTGTGAGGTAGTAGTCAAGCTTCATTATTTTGCATGTAGTGACCCAGTTTTCCCAGCACCATTTATTGAACAAACTTTCTTTGCTCCAGTGCATGTTCTTTGCTCCTTTGTCAAAGATTAGTTGACCATAAATCTGTGGGTTTATTTCCGGATTTTCTATTCGATTCCATTGGTCTGTGTGTCTGTTCTTGCTCCAATACCATGCAGTTTTGATGATTACTGCTTTGTAGTATAGCTTGAATTCTGGGAGTGTGATGCCTCCATTCCCCTTTTTTTTTCAGGAGAACTTTGGCTATTCAGGTTTTTTTGTGATTCCATATGAATTTCATCAATAATTGTTCTATTTCTTTGAAGAATGACATTGAAATTTTGATTGGAATAGCATTGAATCTGTATACTGCTTTTGGTAGGATGGCCATTTTAATAATGTTTATTCTTCCAATCCATGAGCAGGGGATGTCTTTCCATTTCTTTGTGTCTTCTTCTATTTCTTTTTACAGTGTTTTATAGTTTTCTTTGTATAGGTCCTTTACCTCTTTTGTTAGATTTATTCCCAAATATTTGATTTTTTTTGTTTTGATAATAAAAGGGATGGCTCTTTTGATTTCTTCTTCTTCAGATTCATTGTTTGTGTATAGGAAGGCTACTGACTTTTGCGTGTTGATTTTGTATCCTGCCACTTTACTGAACTGATTGATGAGTTGAATTAGTTTTTCTGTGGAGTTTTTGGGGTTCTCTATGTATATTATCATATCTGCAAATAGTGATAGTTTGACTTCTTCTTTTCCTATTTGGATTCCTTGGATGTCTTTCTCTTATCTTATTGCTCTGGCTAGGACTTCCAGTATTATATTGAAAAGCAGTAGTGAGAGTGGACATCCTTGTCTTGTTCCAGATCTTAATGGCAGTGCTTTCAGCCTTTCACCATTGAGAATGATACTGGCTGTTGGCTTGTCATATATGGGCTTTATGATGTTGAGGTATGTTCCTTGTATCCCAAGAATTTCAAGGGCTTTTATCATGAATGGGTGTTGTACTTTGTCGAAAGCTTTCTCAGCATCTATTGATATTATCACATGGTTTTTATATTTCTTTTTGTTGATGTGTTGGATAACGTTGATTGATTTTCGGATGTTGAGCCATCCTTGTGTCCCTGGCATGAATCCTACTTGGTCGTGGTGAATTATCTTATGGATACATTGTTGGATTCTGATAGCTAAAATTTTATTGAGGATTTTTGCATCAGTGTTCATTAGGGAGATTGGCCTGTAGTTTTCCTTTTTTGTGTTGTCCTTGTTCGGTTTTGGTATTAGTGTAATTTTGGCTTCATAGAACATATTTGGTATTATCCCTTCCTTCTCAATTTTTTGGAAGACTTTGTGAAAGATAGGCACTAATTTATTTCTGAATGTTTGATAGAATTCATTTGTAAATCCATCAGGCCCTGGGCTTTTGTTTTTGGGGAGGTTTTTGAGTACCATTTCAATTTCACTCCTTGTAATTGGTCTGTTTAAGTGTTCTATTTCTTCTATATCTAACTTTGGGTGATTGTAGAGTTGTAGGAATTTGTCCATCTCCTCTAGATTGTTGAACTTGTTTCCATTAACTGCTCATAGTAGTTACTGATTATTCTTCCGATTTCTGCTGTGTCCATTGTGATTTCTCCTCTTTCATTTATGATCCTGTTTATTTCTGCTTTCTCCCTTTTTTCCTTTGTGAGCCTGGCTAGGGGTTTGTCTATTTTATTTATTTTTTCAAAGAACCAGATCTTGGTTTCATTGATCTTTTGGATTGTTTTTTTTTTTTTTTAATTTCAATTTCATTTATTTCTTCTTTGGTTTTTATTATTTCTTTTCTTCTACTGGTTTTGGGTTTGTTTTTTTTTTTTTTTTTGTTCTTTTTCTAGATCTTTGAGCTTCAAGATTAGGTTGTTTCTTTGAGTTCTTTCTTGTTTCTTGATGTGAGCCTCTATTGCTATATATTTTCCTCTTATTACTGCTTTTTCTGCATCCCATACATTTAGGAAATTGGTGTCCTCCTTGTCATTCAATTCAAAGATTTTTTTTTTAATTTCTTCTTTGATCTCCTCATTAGTCCAGTGGTCTTCCAGTAGTGTGGTTTACAATCTCCATGAGGTAGGAGAGTTTCTTGCCTTCTTTTTATGGTTCATTTCTAGTTTGATGACTTCATGGTCAAAAAAGATGGTTGGTGTGATTTCAATCTTGGTGTATCTGTTGATGTTTGTCTTGTGTCCCAGTATGTGATCGATCCTGGAGAATGATCCATGTGCGCTTGAGAAAAATGTGTACTCAGATTTTTTTGGGTTTAGTGTTCTATAGAAGTCTGTTAAGCCCAAGCACTCTAGATCCTTATTTAGAGCTTTAATCTCTTTACTTATTTTTTGTCTCATTGATCTATCCATTGTTGACAGTGGTGTGTTGAAGTCTCCCACCACGTATGTGTTTTTTCTGATGTCTGTTTTCAGAGATGACAATAGTTGTCTGATATATTTTGGTGCTCCTTCGTTGGGTGAATATATGTTAATGAGAGTTATTTCTTCTTGAAGTATTGTCCCCTTGATCATAATGTAGTGACCGCTGTGGTCTCTTTTTATCTTTTTGAGTTTTAAATCTGTTTTATCTGATATAATTATAGTTGTTCCTGCTTTCTTTTTTGGTCCATTTGCTTGTAGGATTGTTTTCTATCCTTTAAGTTTGAGTCTATTTTTATCTTTTGTAGCTAAATGTGTTTCCTGGAGAGAGCAAAAGTTTGGATTTTGTTTCTTAATCCAGCCTGTGACTCTGTGTCTTTTTATTGAAGAGTTTAGTCCATTTACATTTAGAGTTAATATTGATATGTTAACATCTGTATTTGCCATTGTGTTTGTCTTTCCTTTGATTTTATTTATTTATTCTTTTAATAACTTTTTTTTTTTTTGGCCTTCTTTCATTGTTATCCGTCCCTCTGAGGTTCTGGCTTTAGGACTCCTTGTAGTATTTTTTATAGTGGGGGTTTAGTCATAATGAAATTCCAGAGTTTCTGTTTGTCTGGGAAGGTCCTTATTCTTTCTTCATAGAGGAAGGAGAGCTTTGCTGGATAGAGTATTCTTGGTTGGCATCTGTTTTCTTGGAGTCTGTTGACTATGTTCCTCCACTCTCTCCTTGCCCGTAGTGTTTCTTCGGAGAAGTCTGATGTCAGCCTGATTGGTTTTCCTTTGAATGTTTTCTGTTTCTTCCCTCTTGTCAGCTTCATTATTTTTTCCTTGTCCTGGATTCTTGGGAGCTTTACTATTATGTGTCTTGCTGTATTTTTCCTTTCGTCGTGGAAGTTTGATGTTCTTCTTGCTTCTTGTATATCAATTTTCAGCTCCTTCTTCATGTTTGGGAAGTTCTCTTCAATTATCTCCTTGAATATTTTCTGTTCCTACATCTCTCTCCTCTCCTTCTGGAATTCCTATAACTCTTATATTTCCTTTCCTCATGGAGTCAGATAGTTCCCGAAGTCTTTCTTCATTCTTTTTCCTTCGTACTTCTCTTTCCTTTTCATTTTTAATCTTTTTATTTCTGTGTCTTCAAGAGTGCTTATTCTTTCTTCCATTTCATCTATTCTGCTTTCATTGCTTTTCCCAGAGTTCTTTAGTGCCTCCATTAATTCTTTGATCTCCTGCATTTCTTTTACTTCCCTCTTTAGGGACTCAATTTCATTCTTCTGATCATTATTATTTTTCCCTTATCATTGTTTTCCTTTATGACTTCTGTCAGTTTTTTAATCATAGCAATTTTAAATTCTCTTCCTGGAAGGCTCAGAAGTTCTTCCAAGTTACTGTCGTTGCAATCTGGGGGGTGGTTTTCTTTTTGTGGTGTGCTTTTTTCCTGAGGAGTTGCTGGGTTGTGTATGGTTTTTCTGCTCCCTACTGTCTGTTTTCTAATTTGCCGTATGCATTGGGACACTGTGTTGCTGGTACTGGCCCGCATCTTGGGTGAACTTCCCAGCTCACCTCTGGCTCCTCAGGGAGGCTTCTGCCGGTTTCAAGCAGCCCTTACTGAAGAAATGTCCCTGTTCTAAAATGGCGATGTGGGACGCACTCCCTGCACACATGGTCTGCCAATTGACATATTTTTTTAAAGGTTTATTTATGTGTGCATACAAGAACTGGGGTACAGGCCAGAGATGCTGGGGCTGAGAGGATCCACCAGAGACAGAGTGGGGAGCAGAACAGGCAGATGTACTGAAATACACTGCTGAGGGGAGCAGCGGGTGAGACAGGAGTGGTCTGCTGTGCCAGGTGGATCATCTCCCTGTCAGGGGATCGAACTTGTGTTGCAGTGGCTGCAGATAGCTTCATAGTGTTGTGTCTTAACTCCTCGCTCCATGATGGAAGCCCAATTTGACAACATATTTTATTGAGTGCTTGTTATATGCCAGGCAGGCGTCTAAGTACTGAAGGTTCATTTTTTTCTTTTTTCTTTTTTTTTTTTTTTGAATTTGAACTACAATGCTGTTTTAAAGAGACACACAAGGTCCTTATTCTCTTCAAATTTGTACTTTAGTGCTTGAGAGAAACAACAATGAGAATACAAATAAATACATCAGAGGACTCTATTGTTATATGTTGATTAGCTAGTTTTGGGTTTTTTAGAGGAAGGCATTATTGAGACAAAGCTACAGTCCCAGGTGCATGTTCTGACCTTTCTATCCATGCCTAATTCCTTCACACACACAGTTCTGACTTTCACTCAGGTGTTGATATGTAACAGCTTCTGGGACTCTCCTTGGTCTTTGGTAAGCAAACAACCTCTTGTTTCATACTTGGGATAATCTGTTGGCAGAGAGAGAAGGCATCAAGCTGAATCCTAATTGAAGAAAAAACAATATTCTTGTCATAATGGATAGTTTTACAGTTCCCAAGGACTTAAGAAAAAAAATATATATATATTTTCACAATTATATTGCCTATTAGTTAAAACCCACTGTATTATTTAACTGAGTGATCTTCAAAAATAAAATTTGAGACTGAAGATCAGAGATGCTACTAAAAGTTATTTTTTTTTTAAATAAACAGTCTCTCTTCTTGCCACACTGAGCTCAACATAAATAGTGCTCTATTGTGTACCATTTTAGGTTTAACCTTCACACCTAATTTCCCCATCCTATGTTCTTCCCTCTGTTGCAAAAGACTTGTATGGCGTGCATCAATATGCTCCCATGCTTCTGGTGTTGGGGCCGGATTAGGAATTAGGGATATGACAGGAAATCAGAGGAAAAGAAGAAAATGAGTTGAGTATATTTAGGTCCCAGCTTCCTTTTTTTAGGGTCTTGCATACTCTGTCTTCCACTAAAGGCTAATGTTTTTCTCCTGGTTGCTATTTAATACAGCTTTATTTTTCCACAATCATTTGCTGTCCTTGTCCCTTTAGGCTGAGATAGTAACAGTTCTTCTATTACTAACCCAGGGATTTTGCATCATTCATGTGCTTACCCTACCACCCACACCTCCGTATAGACTCCCTTTTTAAATGAACTTTCCTCAAGTTATCCTATTTGACTGTACCATCTGGTTCCTGTTGAGTTGCCCACTGTTCCCACTATCAGCAATGACAGCATCCATTCAAGTTCATTGAGTCAGAGTAAGGGTAGCAGAAGCATAGCGAAAGTTAAAGTTTGAGAGTCAAACCATTGCTACACTTTCAGTATATGTATGCATGAGGCAAGTCAATGTGGTCTCTGAGTATTAAGTCTCCCATGTGCCAAACTTAGAATAATAATGCCTCCACTGCAGAATGAAAGAATGAGCAAACATTATTGTATGTAAAAGCAATCTGCACGGAGCCTGAAAAACAGTCAGTTTCCCCAATAATGTTGGTATTAATGGCTGTCTTTGCAGTCCTTACATGGTATACATCCTTGATTTCACCAGCTTTATCACATTCAAACACTAACTGTTCTCAATTTGCATTTTACCCCTATGCTTTTAGTTTGGAGTGTGGGTTGGTATTTTTAAGAATAAGTAGATATGCAAATGCCTAATACCATTCAGCAGCTTATTATGCACATCTACCATTTCTCAGAAGCTCTTTGACTTTTTTTTCTGAAAGTGTAAATTAATTAGCACTCATACCATGTTTAAATGGCCGCTACTGAAAGCTGAAAAAAGAAATGCTAGTGTTAAAAATCTTGAATTGGTAGCTGACTAATTGCCCTGGAAGACAACTGTCTCCAGTAGGGAAGCACCTATCTATCTTGTGAAATATTACAAAATCAAGACCTCCTGTTAAAATCTAATTAGTTTAAATGTTTCAGGTCTCTAAGCTTTGTTCATCCTAAAGGTTGAACTTTATTTTTTTAACATTTAATGCATTTATAAACTAGAGCAATGATACAGTTCAGTGACAGAAGTTCTGAGGCCAAACTCAATATCACCAATCTTTTCCAAGGTCCCAAGCAACTTCCATGTTGGAGGGAAAATGCACAACTTGAGGGATTTGTTGATTGCCCAGAGAAATTCAGACCAATATTCTTATACTTTTCCACTGAATAGGCCTGTCTATGACAAGATAGAATTTTTTCCTAACTTGGTTTTATTTCTGTATTGTATAGTAAAAAAATGTATAAGGGTGGGAAAATCCACAAGAGCATTTAGAATAATACTATTGGTAGAGGTATTACTTATTAAATGTGCCTTATTAAATACTCATTAAATGTGCCTCTAAACCTACAACAAATACATGGATGCTTTGATCAGATGTTTACAGTATCTGTTTGAGGTAGGTAGTAACTCTACATCAGGATTCTAATTCAAATAATCTCATACTGGGGCTTGTGGTCTTCACCATAAAGTCTAAAGGTATACCTACTTTTGTGAGTTAAGTGTCAAAATAAGACACATAAATTTCTGTATTCAAATAATTTATATGATCTGATTGCATTTTGTTCATGACAATTGAGTTCCAGAAATATATCTGGACTTCCCAACACCAAATTAAATTTGATCAGACTTACTGCCAGTATCTTCCTGCTGGTAATATTACCTACTCTCATGATTCTCTATCCTTTCGGCTATATTGTACAGTGCTCCTAAGCCTTACCCAGTCTTAAGTAAATGAAGCTGATTCTGACATTCAGTCCTGTTAACAATGATTACCTTTCATCCTATTGAATAGACTATATCACACCAATCCTAGTTTTTGTACAGCCAAATGCCCACTCCTCATAAAGGCAGGATATGTATATTAACCTATCAGAGGTTCTCTCTGCTAACAAGTTTAGCCTTGGAAAGTAATAGTCTTTGCTTACATGGTCCCAATCTTTAACATCCTACTTGTCCCAACCTTCCATGCAGTTATCTTCCTATCTTTTGTGGTACTTACAACTCGTTTGTAACACCTCTGTCATTTATAGGATTGTCATAAGCCCATCTCCTTCCCTTCCCTTCCTCTGGAACATTAATTCATTGCTAGGTTGAACCACTCTCACTTCAAATACAATATTAGACTTTTATCCATGTTTTTCACAATAGAGAAACCTCAGATTACATTATTTTGTGGGCTAGCCTGGCATCATAAAACTATTTGAGGGTTGTCCATAAGCTGACTCCTGAAAAGCAAAGAAGTTGTATAGTGCCATAGTAGGTCACTATAATGAGGAGAGCCCAGATCTCTCACCACAAAAAGGCAGAGGGGAAAGGGACTGTGGAATAGGGAAAAAGATAGGGTAATATTGATTTGGACCTTAGTTATTGATTCTTTCAGTAATTTATGACTTTCGAAAGATGATTTAGTCTTTCACCCAAGAGTTGGTTCAATCTCCTGCTAATAAGGCATGGATTTGTCACTGAGCTTAATGAAATCATGATATAGCTGAACAATTTTACATTACAAAAATACGAACAACTTCAAATCCCATTCATAAAATCCCATTCATAAACACCCCATTCATAAAACTCCATTACCTGTTCCGACATAGTGCTTAAGTTTTAAGTCTCAATCTTTCTGTCTCAATTACTCTCTCATTCCAATTACTCATTTTCATAATTTCTCCCACATCTAATTTCCTCCTTTATTGTACAGTGCAAATTACTTTTACAGTCCTTCTTCATCCTTAGGCATATCTTTGGAAATCTGAACATTTATTATTGTGTGCTGTTAAGGAACAGAAAATCTATTCTAGATCCAACAAAGTAGAACACAACTCTGGGTGCAGAAGATCTAGAAACAGCTTTATTTGTTAATCATTTTTTTACTGGCATTGTATCATTTTACAACAGTACTTGTATCTTAGGATTGTAGGTTCAAAATTCTTCAAATGTATGTCATCTCATCACACCTACCAACTAAGTTCCAATACTCTCCCACCATAGTACTTTGGGCCCGCTCCCACTTTTGCATCCCATCCCCTGCCCACTTCCTTGGGTGGCCTCAAAACATAAAGAAAGCTGTATGGAGGTTCCTCAGTCTACTAAAAATAGAGCTACCATATGACCCAGCAATTCCACTCCCAGGGATCTACCCAAAGGACACAAAAATATTTATCCAAAAAAACACCTGTACCCCTATGTTATTGTAGCACTGTTTATAATAGGTAAAATCTGGAAACAACCAAAATGCCCAAAAATAGATGACTGTATCAAGAGGATGTGGTATAGAGACACAATGGAATACTATTCAGCAATCAAAAAGATAAACTCATGCCATTCGCAGCAACATGGATGGAGCTAGAAAGAATTATGCTCAGTGAAATAAGTCAGAAGGAAAAAGAAAAATATCAGATGGTTTCTCTTATAGGAGTAATAAAGGGGAACCAAATAAGACATCAGTGTAAAAAATAATAATAATGCAAAACAAAAACAAATAATTATATATCAAAGACATCTTGCAGGGGAGGAGGAGGAAGAGGGATCAGAGGGAGGGAGGGAGGAGCACAGAGGACTGTGGTGATGGTACATGGGTGCATTGGTGAAGGAAATTCTATGAGGACAACACCTGGGGTTGGGGGAGAAAACAAACATTGTTTAAAAATGAACAAATATATATATATATATATATATATATAAAGAATAAAGACAAAAAAATCATAAAGGAAGTATGGATTTAGGTCTTTCCATGGGAAGGTTAATTGTTAATGTCTTTTCCTAGAGCCAAGGGAATTCCATGTGCCAAGATCAGGATGTGGTACCAGGTGGGCTTCCATGCTAATTTGCAGCTATTTATTTCTTAGAATATCTAAATCACATCTTGCCAAAATGAGAAATAATTTTATTTCCAAGCCTCTACTGAATCTATATAAGAATCCCATGTTGCTTCTAACAGTACAAAATTTCAGAGGAACTTCATCATCTTTAACCCCACTCTCATTATGCTAGAGAAAGCATCTTTGCCCTAAATGACTGTGCCACCCTAAGTTATGGTATAAACCAGTTTACATTAACTGGTAATAAGTAGTGTCATGTTCGAATGGTTTCTTTGGGACTTAGGGGAGAAAATATTAATTCTCCTAGCTATATTCATCATATCTCTATGCTCACAAATACTAAGACAATGTTTATTCTCTTTTAAGTTATATTAAATCAGTTATTTTACATTCACCATTACTGAAAGCACTCATAGTGCATAAATAATAGGAAACATTGCTTATGAAAGAGCTTCCTGCCTAACTTCCCAAATATGCCACTTTGCTTATACTAACACTATCTGGTTCTGATTAATACTTTTACTTTAATATTACCTGAAATTTTGTATGCATTTTAGAAATAAGTGACCCCTCAAGTTACACTTAAAGGAAATGTTAAACAGAATTTATATCTTTAAAATGCACAGTGGTCACGGGCCTCCCCTGGTGGTGCAGCAGTTGAGCGCTGGGTTGCGAGGCTGTCTGCAGCCTCTGCAGCACCGGTTTGATCCCCGGCCACTGGCGAGGGTCCCACAAAAAAAAAAAAAAAAAATGCACAGTGGTCAATAAAAGTTATAACAGACAGAGAAAAAGGGAACTCTATTTAAGACTATTTTAGGGAGACTGATTTCAACTCTGAAACAAAAGGCAGAGGCTTTTTAAGCACTGAGTGACCTAGAGGGAAACTAGAGAATCATGCAGGGAAGTTGACCCAAGTGATTGGGTCATCTGGTACTTATGGAACTTAAGCTCAGTTCTTTCCATAGAGACCTGGAGATAAGGAAACTGACTTTCTTGATGATTCCATGTCTAAGAATAGCTTTCAGGTCCTGGATGATGACATTCCTGGGTAATGAAATTTGGAAAGAGCCTGGGAGATTCACATCTCAAAGACTTAGATTCTACAATGAAAACTTTTCTACAGTTATGCTCTGAAAAAGTAGAGCTGAGAGGCCTATAGTCAGAAAGAAACCTGTCTAATGTTTAATTTCTCTTATGGAATCTCAGACATTCTTGACCTCAGAAAACTTTCAGTTCACTAGGCACTTTCCCTTGAATTATCATACAACCTTCCTGGAAGGTAGGGAATATAATGTATATTTTATATAAAAGAAAACACATTAAAAAATGTTAAGTAGTCAGCCAAATAGAGGAAAAACATAGAGAAGATTCTAAGATGCTTTAAAAAAAAGGTTGGTCTCTTTATTCTTTTCCAAGCCAGATTATCTCTTCTTTTCTCAGTATTTCATAAGAGCCTAGGAAGCCACAGAGCTCCTAGTATAGCTTTCCTGTCAGCAGACCACAATATACACACTATACCCTGCAGTTTCACCTCAACTAATCCCAAACCTCTCTCCCCTAAGGCCTGGGCCTCCCTTAGCTTCCTCCCCACCTGGGAAGGATTATTGCTAAAACTCCTGGTGGTTTGTATCAACCATTCTTTCTTAAACAGCAACTCACTTCAGAGCCAACTGAATGCTTTTAAAGTGATTATCAAAGAAATCACTTTGGAGAAAAGAGTCCTAGGGGTAAAGAAAAAAAACAAAAAAAAAACTAGCAGTGAGGAGGGCTTTTGGTTGATTTTTGCTTGGTGAGAATAAGGTCAGGGAGAGAAAATTCAGCTATATTCTAAACTGGTATCTCCTTCCAATAGCCACCCTGACCCCATCAGAACCTTAGCTTTTAGCTTAGGTAAAATGCTAAATATTGAGAAAATTCTTGCATATTTAAAAAATATTTTCTTCATCTTTAAAATGCTTTCAAAACTCAATCTCAAATGCATGCTAAAAAAAATTGAATAGGGCCTCCCCGGTGGCATACAGGGTTGAGAGCTGTGCTGTAAAGCTGTTCGCAGCCTCAGCAGTGTGGGTTCGATCCTGGTGGGCCGGTGAGAATCCCACATGGTGCCGCAGACCTCTCCTGGCTCGCCCACTGCTCCCCTCAGCAGTGTACTTCAGTCAGTCTGCCTGTTCTGTTCCCCACTCTGTTTCTGGTGAAGTCTCTCATCCCCCACACCTGTACCCCAGCTGGCCTGTACCCCAGCTCTTGTATAAAAAATATATATATTGAAAAAAATAATAATTGAATAACTTACTCTAGCTGTGAAAAGCTGTTGTTATTTATTAGGTCAAAGAAATACTTGAGGGCCTCCCTGGTGGTGCAGGGGGTTAAGTTTCAGCACAATGAAGCTATCAGCAGCCACTGCAGCATGGTTCCCAGCCAGGGATCTACCCACATGGCACAGCAAACCTCTCCTGACTGGCCTGCTGCTCTCCTCAGCAGTGTATTTCAGTCACTTAGCCTTTTCTGCTCCCTACTTGTCTCTGATGAATCCTCTCACCCTCTCCGCACCTCTAGCCTACACCTCAGCTCTCGTATGCATAAATAAATACAAAAAATCATTTAAAAAAGAGAAATAGCCCTTTTTTTTTTCCCATTTTCACCACTTTTTTAAAATTATAAAATTCCCTTGCTCTGAGACCAGTCTTTTCCAGCTCCAGAAAATCTCAGGAATTACCCATAGGACTGGGTGATGGGCCCCTGAGGCCTCCTCCTTGGTATTTTTCCCCTGGTCTGAGGATTATTAATTCTCCCTACCTTATTCACTGTCCTTGTGTTCCCTCTGAGGCTAGGAGTACTTCCTGGGAGGTGCCATGGCATGGGTGTCTGCCCTACCAAGGTACTGTTCATTTGACACAGACTTTATAAATACCTGCTTTTGGCCAGGGGTTGCCCTATGCACAAGGACCTGATATGACCTGCCCCACAGGGATTTGGTTCAAAATAAAAATTTTTAAGAGGGGGAGGGGAGAGTAGAATCAAAACAAGGAGGGGTGGGAATTGTATGGGGACTATAACCAAGATGAAAATGCAGACATTGTGCAAAAATGAAAAATGATGTAAAAATATATAAAATTTGAAAAATAATAATAAATAAAAATAATATTGTTGTAACATCTGAGATGTCACATGGAACATGAATCTATGGTGAATTTGATTAGCACAGACTGTGATTCCAGAAGCTTTAGGGCAAAGCCCTTTGTTGCTCAAAAGGAAGTATTTGAACCTGGATAAGCCATACAAATGCATATGATTGTATAAACATGGCTTTAGTGAGAGTTAACAGAGCTTTTCAACAAATATTTATGGAGGGCCTATTTATTTCTCTCCTCTAATCCAGTGCCATATTCTCAGCTAGACTTATCTTTTAAAATCAAAAATCCGAATACTCCAATCATATTTTAAAGATGCTAGTGACTATTGGTTAGCTGTTTCTATAGCTAGAGGACCTGAAATCTAGAGCTATAAAGTGGCCTGCCAAGAATATGCACTAATACAGGAAAAATAGGGGGTTGATTTGCTGTAATATCTGGACACTGTATTTCCTTTATAATAAAATCAACCAATAATGGTTGGGATCAACATTCATATAAAATTTTAACTGAAGTGTGATATTTTGGGGGAAAATTAACATATTCATGGCTTTGGGGAGTTTATCTCTTGCCCACTGAAGATATGCTTTCTATTAGGAATATTTCAATCGAAAAATTTGGGAAACACTTACCAGACTGAACTCCAAACTCCAAATTCTCCAATTCTCCAACACTAAGCCCTGCCTCATCCAACACTGGTTATTTGTGTCACTATCACCTGGTACTTCTGGCTGATACTTAATGCTTTACCAGTTCTAAGCTACTTCCCATAGCCAGAACACAAGGTTTTGCCTTCACGAAAACTTTTACTCACCTAGTATTCCTCCTTCTTATCCTTGTTCTTCAAAATTCATTCCTGTGTCCATCAAAATTTGGGTTAGAATTGTCTTCTCTCTAAAATCATGCCTTGGCCTCACCTGGTGGCGCAGGCGGTTGAGTGCAGCACTGTGAAGCTGTCCACAGCCTCTGCAGAGCCGGTTCGATCCTGGTCGGCCAGCGAGGGTCCCCACATGGCGCAGCAGACCTCTCCTGTCTTGCCCACTGCTCCCCTCAGCAGCATATTTTGTCAGTCTGCCTGTTCTGCTCCCCGCTCTGTCTCTGGTGAATCCTCCCTCCCATGAATCTGGCCTGTACCCTGGTTCTTGTATAAATAAATAAATAAATCTAAAAAAAATCATGCCCGAAAATCCTTGCTATAATTAATTTACACCTCTTTAAAAACGCTATGGCCACCATATACTTTATGCACTTTTACTACTGGCATTGTATAGTTTTTAATTATCACTTTGATTCAGAAGAACTGAAAGTTTATCAACTAGTAATACCTATGCCTCTAATGCTGTCAAGGTAAATATCATTTCTTTTTCAGCTCGCAGTGCCACTCTCAGCTCTTTTAGCCCTTCCTTCTTCCTTCTTCTTTATGTTCAAACCCACAGGCCTTCATTTAGTTCCTCAGCAGAACCATCCTCTTCTCAGCTTCATGGTTTTCACGCATACTGTTTGCCAAGAAACCTGACCATCCTTCCCGCAATCTGTATTCTAACTTATACTCAGCTGTTTGTCTCCTTGAGAAAACTCGTTCTGATTCGTCCAGTTCTATGTTGCCAATATCTTTTCTTTTCTTTTGATGGATACTTATTTATTTGTATGAATATTGAATATGGGCTTTCCCTTCTAGAATCCACCCTCATGAAGAGACAAACCATATCTATTTTGCTCAGCATCAAAAGCTCGATACCTAACATAGGAACTAATATGGGATAATGTCTGTTGAAAAAAATATTTATTCAAAATGTATTTCATGAGTGCATTCCAAGAGAGGAACTATTATAGATCCTATGGAGCCAGTGTGAATTGGCTAATGTTTTTAATCCCTTTGAGGTTACTATCTAGAATGGGACTAATCATCTAGACAGGGTAGCCTGGCAATAAACAAATATGTGTTGTTTTCTACTCCATTCACTAGTGTAAAAATATTTTATAAAGGAGTAATGATTGCCAAATGGTTTACTTAAATTTGGATAGTCAAGGAAATCTCTTTAAAAATATAACTTCCAAGCATAGCTAAAAAGGCTCAATGAAGCTTAAATAAAGAGTATTGTAGCAAAAGAAAGAGCTGTTACAATTGTCCTGGGTCAAAAATAGGCTTGGCATGTTTGATGAAGAATGTAAGTGTGTGTAGGGGCCTTCCCGGTGGCGCAGCGGTTGAGCGCTGGGTTGCGAGGCTGCCCGCAGCCTCTGCAGTGCCGGCTCGATCCCCGGCTGCTCCCCGGCCACCAGAGGAGGGTCCCACATGGCGCGCAGACCTCTCCTGCCGCCCGCTGCTCCCCTCAGAGTGTACTTCGGTCCTTCTGCCTGCTCTGCTCCCCGCTCTGGCTCTGGTGAATTCTCTCGCCCTCCCGCGCTTCTGACTGTGCCCAGTGCTTATATGTATAGATAAATAAATAAATCTTTAGGAAAAAAAAAAAAAAGAATGTAAGTGTGTGTAACTTAAGGGTGATGGAAGAAAAAGAGTATGATGTGAGGGGGAAGAGTAGACAGGTTCCAAAAAAAGGAGTTTGTGTTTTATTCTAATTTATTAGGGAAGCCACTGAAAAAATAAATTAAAGATTTTATTTTTATTCATGAATACAAGAGCTGGGGTACAGACCAGACATGCAGGGGGTGAGATGATTCACCAGAGACAGAGTAGGGAACAGAACAGGCCAACTGACTGAAACACACTGCTGAGGGGAGCAACAGGCAGACAGGAGAGGTCTGCTGCGCCATGTGGGTTGCTCCCTGGCTGGCCAGGGATCGAACTGGTGCTGCAGAGGCTGCAGATTGCTTCATAGCGCAGTGCTTAGCCCCTTGCACCACCAGGGAGGTACCGCCACTGAAAAGTTTTAAGCAGCATTTTGGCTTCTTTTATGCCTTTGTTTACATGTGCTTCAGACAAAAAATAAAACTTTCCCTATTTCAAACTGATAAATGCTATGAAAAGTGCCTGACTCAGTGATTATGGTGGCATCAACAAAATTTATAAAATAAAATTGGTTTTCAAATAACTAGCGAAATGAGACCAAACACACACACACATGCACACACAAAAGCTCAGTCTCTGGGGGAATCCCAAGAACTATACTGGTATGTGCTCTACTGCAGCACCATTTTGCTCAATCAAAGGAGCTTAACCTCATCGGTTTAACCTTTCTCCTGTGAATATTAGACATGTTTTGCTCTGCATCCGAGTAATGAGTTTGAAAACTCTTGTGGTATGAGACTGTTTGTGGAGTTCTGGCATTCTTGCACTTCCCAAAGCACAGCATGAGTCATCAACAACAGGACTGCCAAGACTACACAGACCCCAGGTAACAATGACTGCAAAGTCAAGTTGCAAATTTAACTCTGTTCTAATTACTATGAGGATTATACAATATCTGTGTGATAACAGAAGGGTCTGCAAGATGGTACAAAACACAAAGTAGCTCTAAGTATGAATTTAAGAAATATTTAACCAAAAAAAGAACAAGCACTAAGCTGTTAGTTATTTAAAGGACAGGCCTGGGGAGGAAAATCACAACCACATCCACCACAGTTACCTCAACAGTATAGTAACAAAAAGAGCAATAGCAAAAGCTGCACCAAGAGAGAGGCAGGCTCAAGACATTCATGGGGAGATATTTTACTTTCAAAAAATATCTGAAAGGTGAGGTTAACCCCAGCTTATTGTCCCAAGTTTTTTTTTTTTTTTATTCATCTTTTAAATTACATTTGTTGAGGTAAAATGCTGATTCTTAATACTATTTATATTTTGGAAACATAGTTGTACATCTCTATAAAATTTATTTTAAATACCCTGAGTATAATTTAATTCCTTCCTCCTGTCTATCATTTTAGATATAACATTGTCTCTATCTTTTGTAGAACTATGTATCTTCTATATTTCATTCCACCAACATTCCTTATTGATAGTCCTACAAACTCACACTGAACTTCATGCAGCTGTGAAATGATTCATAAGAATTTTTTATTCTTTTTATATTACTATGCAAAAATAAACATAATGGATATTGGATCACTGTGATACAGTAGTGATTCTTCCATCATTAGCCTGTCACATAAATATGTAATCCCTATTTATTGAGCACTTACTTGCTATCACCAAATAATCTTCTAAGTCACTTCCCATGCAATGCATGGTAATGTATATAATACAATAAATATAAATGTTACCTCAATATTCAATGACATGGTTGAGCAAAAGAAAGGAAGCAAGGGAGGGAGGTAGGGAGGGAGGGTAGAAGGAGGGAATGTAGAGGCTAGAAGCTTGATCTTTGACACAAACATCCTGGAACTGGGCTCATGAATGTCAAGGTTCAGATACTTTCTCATTATCAGCATCAAAACAGACAAAAAGAGGGGCCTCCCTGGTGGCGCAAGGGGTTAAGATGCAACCTAAGGGGCTGTCCACAGCCACTGCAGCACAAGTTCGATCCCCTGCCAGGGAGCTACCCACATGGTGTAGCAGACCTCTCCTGTCTAGCCCATTGCTCCCCTCAGCAGTGTATTTCAGTAGATCTGCCTGTTCTGTTTCCCTCTCTGTCTCTGGTGGATCCTGTCACCCTCCAAACCTCTGGCCTGTACCCCAGCTCTTATATGTATAAATGAATAAATCTTAAAAAAAAAAAAAAACACAAAAAAAGACTGAAGTGGAGAGAAATCCTTCTCGATTCTCCAAACATACACACACATCACATCACATCACATCACATGTGTGTCAAGTTGAAAACTTGAACCTGAAAATCTTAAATATGAAAAGGCAAAAGTAACTTTTTAGTACTGTGAACATTTCTTCCCCTCTCTTCTATTTCTCTCATTCCCTCTCCTCTCATTTCCCCTAGTCTTGTTTTCTTCTTTTTTCTATTCTTTCCTTTCTTTCTATTCTTTGTTTTGCCTTCTTCCTTCCCTTCTTCATCTATAATATGCTAAGCATTGTGCTAAGAATTGGAGTAAAGCATTAAACAAGCCTATTGGGATGACCCTGATCTCTAGCACTTTATACTCACATGGATATTGAAATGTCCTATATATCCTAATGTCTTATATTAAAATGTCCTAACCTCAGATCTTCTGAATTTGCATTGCACCAACAGCCCACATAATTCTGATATTGATGACATGCAATTCATTCTTGAAGAAAAGGCAAGTTGCTTCACATGGTAAAATGAGCTATTCAGGCACTTTATTCTTTTTTAAACTGTTCTTATTTGACCTATACCCACTGGTTGCTTTAAAATTGTGTCCTTGCCACTTTCCACAATCCCATTTCCAGATGTATGCAGCGAAATTCATCTGGATTAGGGTTCTCAAGGCTCTATGCAGCTGTTGCTCCAAACTAAATGAAACCATATCTCTTTCCCCACAAGTCTTTAGCAACACTACTATAAGTCAGGATCACCAGCTAACAGAGCAATCACAGAGGAATGTCACAAATAAAATAGCACATCTTAAAATATTTTTCCATGTATGAAACAAATACAGGAATCTATCACATAGCTTTACTTATGAAGAAACCCACCCCGGAAAGACAATCCACTTAGAAAATAACAGGTACATTTTAGAGAGCTCCAGGCCCTAATATATATTAGGGTATTGGTGTGAATACCTCTTTTTTTTTTCACTTTGATGAAATCTTTCTCCCTTTCCCATATATTCTCATTCCAATAGCTTGGGTGCTCCATGAGCATTCCTGGGTAAGCTCTTGAGAAACTTGGCCAGTTGTATTCATCTTAGTCTCAAGTCATATTGGAGACACAATAAATCCTATTAGAAATCCAAAAAATATTTGCTAAAGAACTAGCAAGAAATTTTCTTCCCAGTAGACAAATATACCATAGACAAACTGGACATTTCCATCCTTAATGGTACCCCTTTGACTAGTATTGTAGCAATATATCTATTCTTATAATTAATCACTATTTCTAAAATGCTATTGCTTGTGCATATAGGAGTAAAAAGGACTGAGTTTGTCTATACTCTCTGCTTCTAAGTTTATTTTTCTGTAAGACAGGGAAATATATATCATACTTGGTAAATGTTATAACATAAATTTGCATAATAAACAGCAGCTACCATAATTATTTAATGATTATTTTTATATTATTCCCTCTTTATTTTGGGCCTCTTGACATCAGAAACAGTTTCATTCAACTTGTTTTTTACTTACATCCATCACAGTTCCTACTGACCTTTAAAAATATTGTTCACTTTGTCTTATACATGCTGTTTCTAACAAATGTAAGGTGAAATCCTCAGGTATTTTTCTTAGGGAGTTTCTTGAAAATGTGTAATATTGATAGAAGTGGCTTAGAAAGTGATTGGCATATGGTAAGCACTCAATTAATATGATTTGTAATTGTTATCTTTAATCCTTTCCCTCTAGTGTACCAGCTTTCTAATGCAACATTAAAATTGATAGTAGGTACTGGGTACTTGATTGATTGTCCACTCTCAACTCTGAAGGGACTTGAGGATGGGTCTCTAGTTAGAGTGGGAAAGTTTTGCAGGAAAGTTGGCAAGTATTCTTGAAACATCCTACGGAAAGTTATCTTGAAACAGAAAGATAAAAGGTAATAGCTACAGTTGGGAGCACATATATATTTGAAATGCAATTATACTTGCCTTGGCTTTTGGCCATACATCTTATGACAATGATAAAATGAGTTTTTGTAACAATCTTCTTCAACTCTTACCTGCTCCCACCCTCCTCTAATTTTCTGTTTAGCCTGATCCCACAGGGAGTCTTAGAAGAATCCAGTATGGAAAGAAATAGCATTTTAATCACATCTTTACCATGCCTAAGACATGTCACATATGTGGTCTCCTTTAAATGGCATGATAGTTTACATATCATTCACTTAATTGCTATATTTAATATTATAAAATTTGAAGTTCAAAGACACCAAATCATTTTACCAAACTAGAGTGACAAAATCAAGATTTGAGCCTTGGTCTTTCTGTCTTTGAAGCCCTTGTTCTCTCTAGGACATCATACTTCCCCTGAGTTTGCCATCTGTTCCCATAACATCTGCCCAGGTATTACTAAGTGGCAATTGTCCACATGGTGCAAGCAATATAAGACAAGAGGTCGTGGATTCCTTTGTTAATTATATTTTCCATATCTCTTAGGTACCTAGCCAAGGACTCTGACTCATCCAGATGGTGACCTTAGTGCAGCACAGAGTTTAATCCTCCAACTTCTAAGGAGCATCCTAGTGGATGACTCAGGGGGTAGCCGGTGGTTTCACAGGGACAAGCATGAACACTAGAAAATGGATCACTTAGCAGAATGCTTATAATAAAATGAGTTAATTGCAATGTGTCATTCAGTTATCTTGGGCATTATGTTTTTCCTTCTTAGACAGCATTCTCCATTTAAATAAAAGAGAAAAAAAGGATTCATGTGGTTGTTTGTTTTATATACCAATATATATTTGAGCACCCACAAATTGTGAGGAAAATAATATCGGTGTGTTTAGTAGACTTTGTAAAATAGATAATAGTAGGGAACTTACATACACACAAAATAAGTTTCATGGAAAGGATGCTGAAATAATCTCACAAAACCAGCAACCTCTGTAAGGAGGTGTGGGATCTCCACTGTAGCAGCTGTTATGGGGATGTTGTCATTTTGGGGAGTTCTCAGATTTTGTTATTGTTTATCTCTGCAGGACAGTTTTATACATCTTATTTTCTCTGCATGAAAGGGTTCTTCTTCCTCTTTTATGTTTTAATATGATGGAAACAACAGCCCTGGACAATTCTTAGCAGTCAATTTCCATGTCCAGTCAATTAAGAGAAGGAAATTATTGACTTGGCTCATGTAGAATTCTATAGCAAGATGGTTGACAGGAGTCAGAATATTATGATTGACCTAATTTATGACAGGTAATCATGCATCATGTTTGAACAAGTCAGCTGTAGAGTGAGATCATGCATCATGCATGTTCCTATTTCTTGCTCTGAGACTTATGTGGACAAGGCCAGGAGAAGTCACTAAAGTGGATTCTGACCAAAGTAGTAAGTGAGCAAAGGTAGTGCAGGGGTCCCAGGGACATGATGACAAAGTATCTTATCTTCCCCACACCTCACCAAACCTCCCCTCATGTAAGAACTCAGCTTATTCAGGACATATTACATTCAGCATATATGGTATTCAGCATACATATTATATTCACTATATGTAATCCTTTGCACTCCGCTGTCCCCTCTCAGGGGACATAGGAATTCTAGCATATCACTCGGATGTCCCCTCTCAGGGGACATTGCAATTTATTAGTGATTACAGGGAATTGAGGTTATTTCAACGCAACTTTTTGAGACATGCATGTTTCCCTGAAGTTTTATCTTGAAATGGCACAAGAAATTAAATCAAAATATCATAAAATGGTTCGGAATGCAAAGGGATATATATATATATATATATATACACACACACATATATACACACATATAATATATACAGTATATATACTATATATAGTATATGATATACAATATACAGAATATGCAGTATATGATATATAATATACAGTAATATACAGTATATACACACACAAGTAAGCAAGTGAATACAGTATAGATCTTTAGAATTGTGAATGGTCCATTTATTACCCAAATGAGAAAATATTAAATCGGGGGGAAAATACTAACTTTGTAGAGAGGTTTATAGTCTGCATTTACAAATTGAACTTAGTTTTGTAAAATATAATATCAATTATCCAAGGATGCATTTTTGTATTTCTCTACTCAGGGGGAGAAAACTGAGGTGAGTTCCTCTTTTTTTTAAAGATTTATTTATTTATGCATACACGAGCTGGGGTACAGACCAGAGATGCAGGGGTTGGGGGTGAGAGGATTCACCAGAGACAGAGTGGGGAACAGAACAGGCAGACTGACCTAAGTACACTGCTGAGGGGAGCAGCGGGCAAGTCAGGAGAGGTCTGCTGCACCATGTGGGTAGCTCCCTGGCCGGTCAGGGATCGAACTTGTGCTACAGATGCTGCGGATTGCTTCATAGTGTGGTGCTTATTGCCTTGCGCCACCAGGGAGGCCCTAGAGGTGAGTTCCTCTTTCAATGATCCACAATCTTCTCTTGAAATTTATGCAGGGAAAACATTGATACATTTTGCTTCTGTCAGAATTAATATAAACTTGGTAAATCCCTTCTTCTTACTTGTCCCTCATGTACATTTGACTGCATCTCTTTTAAAGAGTTCTACTAAAATTCTTTGGGTCTTTTCTTCCTTTTGCTTTTGAGATTGTAAAATCATCCAAGGCAAAGATGCTTGGGACTAAGTCCAACTTTGATGACTCTGGTTCATCATCTGTGGCTTTTGAAAACTAATCTTGAAGGAAATTTGACTATTACTCACTCATGCTTATAATTCTTTGATGATGTCCTAAGAGTCAAAGACTAAGGCTCTGGCATAGCACCCTAAAATTGTTTGATGATACTTACTGAATCACATTGATTACACAGCTGTGTGCTAATTTTGAATTGTCTACCTCCTCACTAGACCATTTTTTATCTTTCAAAAGGGCATGAATGGAACTGTGCCTGTTCTAATTTGCAAAGTCAACAACTTGAACAGAACAAGAAAAAAATGTTGAATTATGCAGTGAATAACAATTCCATATTTATGACCTTGTACAAAAATCTCCTTTTGGGGGCCTCCTTGCTGGTCTTTGAGTTAAATCTCAGTGCTACAACCACTGAGGCCTGGGTTTGATCCCCGGCCAAGGAGCTACAGACATGGCGCAGCAGAGCTCTCCTGTCTCATCTGCTGCTCCCCTCAGCAGTGTATTTCAGTAGACCCGCCAGTTCTGTACCCCACTCTCTCTGGTGATTCCTCTCACCTCCCACCTCAGCCTACACCCCAGTCCTTCTATGCAAGAATGAAAAAAAAAATCTCCTTTGTAGCCTCCCTTCTAGTACTTCTCACATCCAAGGGAAAAAGTTCCTTTTACTGTTGATGCACTGTCTGGGAAATTTCTTTTACAAGTTCATATTTTCTAAGTCTGTAATTGCAACTGATTCAAGATTAAAATTTTCCACTTACAAAAAATGTTCTAAATGTTGCATAGGCTGTGGTCTTAGTAAACGATGCTCATACCATGGAATCTCTCTAATGCACTTCAGGGAAATTACCCTCTTGTTTGTGCATCTCAATATGCCATTACCCATGATGGAAACTTTGGGACTAGTGAGCCCTTTCTTATTCAGTATTCTAAACATTTAGCACATCGTTGCATCTAAACCAAGAGTTAAATGAACATGAAGTGTTAAATGGATGTTAAGCAAATGCCTCATAGGGTATTTTTATCTTTTCATCTAAGGTATTTTCAAATGATGATTAGATAAAATAAATAAGTCCAGGAGTCCTCAAGCTATTTGAAATCCTCTCTTCTTTAAGTTTGAATATTACTTAAGTTGTGGTAAAAAAGTATGCTTAAACTTGCAGAAACTTCATAGTTTACAAAGCATTTTATTACATTTCCCATTCACTCATAAATGTTTCAATGACTTGTTCTACTGTTTTTCCCCTTATACTTTGGAAGGGAAAAAAAGGCAACATAAGTTCCTTTTGTCAATATGCCCCGTCTTTCAGTTTGACAAATGTACTGGAACATATGCAGTCACAGAGAAGGAGTAAAGGGTGGGGGGTGTGAAAGGAAGATGGGGTAGCCTTTACAGGAAGCAGGCCACCAGGCAGCATTAGCTGTTTCTGGTAATGAGACTGTACAGAGGGAACCCAAAGACTGCAACTTGACACATTTGTGTATGTAAATTTTACCCAACTACACTAGATATACTGATATACACCTCAAGGACCTGCTGAGCAGTTTTCTAGCAAAGACGGATGTGCACTGTATTGTAGTGCTTTTTTAGATTGGAGTGAGTGTGTGTGTGTGTGTGTGTGTGTGTGTGTGTGTGTGTGTGTGTGTCAGAGAGAGAGAGAGCGAGAGGGAGGATTGGAGAGAGATTTTAGATGGTAGTTTGAATTTGCTGACTCCTTGCTCAATATTGACAAACAATTTGAATTTATGGAAATGTTGCATAATGAGAGATATAGTCAGTTTTCATGATAATCCTCTTTATTAGTTTTGACATTTTGAAACATCAACCAGCAGCAAGAATCTGAAAGAAGGCTTAAGATTTCCTCATCTACTTATGCTCATTGTCTAGTAATGTGCCTGGCATAAGGTTCACTCTTTGATTTCGTACCCAGCAACATATTCAACCTGAAATATAGATTCATCCAATGTGCAGTTTAATATGATTGAAAATATTTAACCCAGGGAATAACTAAACAGATAGACAAATAAACACACTTGGGGATTTGTTGGAAATCTTCATTTTCTCTATATTGATACTCAGTCTAACTTCAAAGACCAAGGGCAAAAGAAAAGAAAATTACAATTGCATGTAGTTGTCCTAATTCTAATCAATAAACTTATTTGTCAACCTGTATGATTTAGGGAAGCCCATCAACCTTTCTGGAATGGCTTTCTGATTAGAAATGGGGCCACACATGCCTAGGCCACTTCTATCTCTAGTTTTACTGATGTTGAAAATTTTGTCACTTACACACGTTTTTTGAAAGCTCAGCAGACTTTTCCTCTGTAATTGATGAGAACCCATGAACTCCAAGTTGCTTGTGGGCAGGCTCTGTACTTGAAAATTCTTTGCCTCACAACTGTTAGCATACAGCATAAGACATGTGCTCCAATACTGATGAATATGATGATACACATGTCACTTCTTGTCCCTCCTTTTTCAGGATTCAGGATTTGAGGTCAAGTCATTTTATTGACACATCTTGCTGTGTACCACATTATGCACTTCCTGGGGTATAGATTTCCAGTGTTTTGTCTATTAGTATAGTGCCAACATAGCAGATGTCACAACAGCTCACAGCTCTTTCTTGTCCCCAGGCCACTCTGCTTGTGCAGTTTATCATGATTAGCTTGATAAATGACTTGAGTTCTTTGGAGGCCAATTGCTCCTATTTTCTAAAACACAGTATAATTACAATTTCATATAAGGAAACAAGAATGTTTGTATGATTCTAAAAATAATCGTCTGCATATACTTTGGAATGAGCTTTTAATTTGGGTCCCAGGGAACCATAGGTGACATTGGGGGTTCAAGGAGCTGATTACATTGAAATGGAATCCATGTGTTTCTGGCAAAATGAGTATTTAAGTTTCTCTGAGACCAGGAGCTAAATTTCTTAGATTTCAAAAGAGTTATTCACATAAAGTATTGCAGTAAATGTTTACAGCAATATTACTTATATTAACTTCAAACTGGAAACAATCTAAATACACATCAGTAATTAAATGGCTAAAGAAAATGGTGTACACCCATATAATGGAATACTACCTGGAAAATCAAAAGAACAAATTGCAGATATAGGAAATAACAAAGATAAACCTCAAAAGCATTATAAATGAAAGAGATCAGATATAAGAACTATACAGTGTTTGGTTCTATTTATATGATATTTCAGAAGAAGCAAGACTATAAAGATAGAAAGCACATCAGTGGTTGCTTGGGGTGGGGTGGGAGTAGGGATTAACTTTAAAATAGATATGAGAGAACTTTTGGGGATAATGGAAATGTTACAGACTTGGATAGTGGCCTTGCATGAATTTACTGAATATGAATTTACTAAGAATCATCCAAATTCAATGAGTGAATTTTTGGTTTGCAACTTTTTATGTTAACTGATAAGTTAATTAAAAAGGTAACTTGGGAAACAGAATTTTGGAATATAGTGCCTCGTTCATATATAATAGTCAAATTACAGAGCTGTACAATGCAGTTTCACCAATATAAACATATTTATCAAATAAAGTTTAGAAGTAGATATATCTGTTAATATGACAGAGAAACAATTATTTCAAGGGTACAGGGACTATGAAAACTTGTTGAAAATGGAAACACCAGGGGTCAAGTAAAGCAGTTTACCATCTTAAAGACCCACACACATACTGCACACATGCATACGCACATTTTATACAATATAATAAAATATGTTCACATTTTAGCAAATGATTTAGATGTGCCAAAGATAGAATTCAGAACTTAGAGAAAAAATACTCTTAATACTAGCCCTTCAGAGCATGACACTTGTTTAATAATATTATAATAATGGTGCTTTTTATGTTCCAGGCACTATTCTAAGTACTTTAAACACATTATCACATTCATGCCTTACTATAACACTGTGCTTCTGTTCTCCACATGTTGCATTTTTGGAAATAGAGTTTCAAAAGAATGAAAGTAATTGCCTACATTCATTTGAACCCACAATTCTTTGACTCCAAAGTCCTTTCACGTAGCATCTTTGTTGCTCATTCCCTTATGACTTTTAATAAATTTATGTATGTATGTATGTATGTATGTATGTATGTATGTATGTATGTATCTATCTATCTATCTATCTATCTATGCTGTAAGACATAGCACCAGATTGTTATCCGAAGAATTTGGAACACCTCGAAAGAGGGGCCATAAAAATTCAGGCAGTCCCGGAATTCACATTTCTCAAGCACTCTGCTAATATCAGCTACCACCCAAAGCTTGCCTGAGGTGTTACCACTACTTCTTTAACACACTGGTCCCAAAATAGACCAATCTCCCACCCACCTTCTGTTTAGAAAAGCTGAGATCTTTCAAAAAGACTAGTTAACTCAGGTTTCTCCACAAGAAGCTAGGGTTAAGAAGAAGACCGAGGCAGTGTATTTTCTCGGTAGTAAAATTTCATTTTAGGCCCCATAGGTGTCTCATATTCACACAAATCAATTAGTTTTCCTGTTAAGGATTTTCAGTGACTTGAAGAAGCATGGCTGCTGATCTCAGCTGAGCAAGGCATAGGGACAAAGATCAGTAAGGACTTAAAAACAGGCTAACAAATCAAAATAATCACTAATTCTTTTTCTTAAGGGAGAGAGAGAGAGAGAGAGAGAGAGAGAGAGAGAGAGAGAGAGAGAGAAGAAGAGCATATGCCTAATAAAATAGTCTAAGGGAATAGTTGGCAGTTTTTGTTCCTCTATTTGGTAACTAATCCCTTTTCCCTCTAGTTAAAAGTCTTCTCATTAAGTAGGCATTGGTGTATCCATAGTTAGAAACAATTTTAGTTGTGCTTGCCGGTGATCTGTGCTTTCCCAATTACCATTACTCTTAAAAGATTTCAGTCGCCAGTTGGGTTTTTACACAAAGAAAAGATCAAAACAAGCTTGTAATTAGATGTATGATTTTAGACCAGCCTTTTGCATTAACATACTACTGTGCCTTCTGATGAATTGCCCTTTTGGACAAACACAAATAGCGTGAGCTTTCCTCATTAGTAACTGCTTCTCTTAAAAAATTCTTTAATGCCCAGAATGAGATGATCATGTTTCAAAGGAATTAAGTACCTTTATTCTGCATGGCAGCTAAGCTGAAGATAGCATGATGGAAGAACACTATTATTTGAGCTGCAATTAGGGTACCTTTTAAAGTTGTGACAGCTAACGGTAAATGTAATCACAGAACAATTAGCAGGTAATTATGCTGTTACTACTTAAATTCATGTCTGGAGTGAGCAAAGATCCTGAATTTCAGTCTGTGACAATTCAGGTGAATTATTTATTTTCATTGAATAACTATTGATCAAAGCAAATGAGGCAAAAACAGAATATCATCCATTTACTTGACAAAGTTAAGTGTAATAGTCAGATAGACTATCTACTAAATGGGTGGAAGTCCATTTGAAAAAGATTATTTACATAACTGTTCTCTTAGAAAACAATTACATGATAAGAGGGTTTTTTTAATGATGTTTTAAATTATAGCCTGGCAGTTTTATTATAAGAAAATTAAGTTGTGTGGCCAACATATCATCAATCTCCAACCTTAGCCCTTACTGCATTGCTTTTTTTTTTTTTTTTTTTTTTTTTTGCTGTTGTTTTTTTGGGGTTTTTTTTTTTGTTTGTTTTATTTATACAAGCAGCGGGTACAGTCAGAAGTGCGGGAGGGTGAGAGAATTCACAGAGCCAGAGCGGGGAGCAGAACAGACAGACTGACGAAGTACACTGCTGAGGGGAGCAACGGGCTCTGCATGAGAGGTCTGCCCGCCATATGGGACCCTCACCAGTAGCGGGGGATCCAACTGGTGCTGCAGAGGCTGCGGGCAGCTTCGCAGCCCAGCGCTCAACTGCTGCGCCACTGGGGAGGCCCCCTTACTGCATTGTTTTTAAACCCTATAACAGTAGACCTTTCTCTTTATGATGTATGAATAATTCCTGATTTCCTCAGGGCCCTAATATTTTCTAACACATAGTCTCAGTGAATGTTTGTTGAACAATTAGACTATATAAATGGCTGTCCCTGCCAGTTATATCTCATGTTTTGATTTCCACTCCATTTATTTTTGGATATTTTCAATATTCTTTTTTTTTAAAAATATTTATTTATGCATACAAGAACTGGGGTGTAGACCAGAGGTGTGGCGGGGTGGTGGTGGAGGTGAAAGGATTCACCAGAGATAGAGTGGGGAGCAGAACAGACAGATCTACTGAAATACACTGCTGAGGGGAGCAGCTGGTAAGACAGGGGAGGTCTGTTGCACCATGTGAGTTGCTCCCTAGCTGGTTGGGAAATCAAACTCCTGCTGCAGTGCTGGCAATAGATAACTTGATAGCTCTGTGTCTTTAACCCCTGGTCCACAGGGAGGTCCCAAATTTTCAATATTCTTGTGTTCATGGGTTTTTCAAGCTGTGACATCAGTTAATATGTATACAGTAAACAAGTAAATGATTTCTCCCCAAGTGAGAATTTGATCTCAGTAGATGTTTCCTTTTACTGTTACATAAATTAACCCATTAATTACAGACTGGCAGTGTTCCAAATTGTGGTACTTCTTCTGGTCTTTCAATTCCTTCAGTCTTCTTTTTTTTTTTTTTTTTAAAATTTATTTATTTATGCAAACAAGACCTGGGGTGTAGGCCAAAGGTAGGGAGTGGTTAGAAGATTCACTATAGACAGAGTGGGGAGCAGAATAGGTGGATTGACTGAAATAAACTGCTGAGGGGAGCAGTGGGTGAGACAGGAGAGGTCTGCTGCACCATGTGGGTCAGCTCCCTGGCCGGGAATCAAACTCGTGTTGCAGTAGCTGCGAATAGCTTCATAGTGCTGCGTCTTAACCACATGAGCCACCAGGGAACAACCCTCCCCCCTTCACTCTTCTGATGGCAGACTTTATTGTGATGGCAGAAGTGGTGTTGTAGGTCTAGGCACCACTTTCATTGTCTGGGCACCATTTTCATGCAGGAACCACAGTGCCAGAACCCCACAGCTTGACTCTCCATCTTTAGTTTGTCACAGAAGTATACTACTTTCAATTTTCTTCATCATTTTCCTGAGGGAGGCACCAGGCCAGTTCCCATATTTACTGAAGACCCCAACCTTCTTGGTGTAGTTGGTCATGTCCCCATAACCTAGGTCACTGCCCAAAGAGCTCAATAAATGTTTCTTGAACCCCTACTATGTTCCAAATTTTGTAATGGTTACTTAAATGAACAGTAATCATCACAAATATCTTAAAGGCATGTTCTCTCACCTCCTTGTCTTATGCTGCACCAAGAGGTTTAGAAAAGCAATGTTAATATGTGAAAAGTGAGTTTTGACTCTTTCCTGCCTGGGTACAAATCCTATCTCATGTGTGACCTAGCCTACTGTTTACATCTATCCAGTTGTAATATGGAGGCAATAAGGAGGCTGCTACAAGGCTCATAAATCATGCATTTGTAGTTCTTGGCATGGGGCCCAACTCACAGTAGGCCCAACTCCCAACTCAATAAGTGGGGAGAGTATTTTATAGTACTGTTGTTTTTTGCGGTAATAATAAAGTTATTAATCATGATGATAGGTGATGAGTTTCCTGCCCAAGCACATGGCATGAAATGTGAATTAAAATAATATCTCTTCCACTTATTGTTCAACTCTGAGGTCAGTGCCATTTTGACTTCAAATTATCATTTGATTTTGAGATTAGTAGAAAAATCATACACAAATATACACACAAACACACATGTGTACACTTCAGGGAGAACAGAAAACATCTGGACTTGACCAAGTAACAAAAGAACATAGAATGTATTTCTGAATCAAATAAATTCAGATATACACACTTAAGCTCCCTGGGATATCCACAGTATATATTGCCGTGTTAACGTTTCTGAAAAGTATGCATTTAGAGAGTACCTCCTTTGTCCCAGCCTCATTGTAGATACGTGGCAAGCAATAACTATAAAAATCTTTTCAAAAATATGTATACTCTCAGTGACAGCAAATACCACTACCACATAATAAATGTATATATATATATATATGTATGTATATTATATTTTTGCAGTAAATATATGATATTAGAAGAGTCTAAATGTGTGAAATAGGTGAATGCAACTATATAGGGTGATGAGAAAGGCTTTGCTGAGGACGTGACGTTCTTTCTCTGAGGATGTGATACTCATTCTGAGATCTGAAGTGAACTGACTGAATAGAGGAAAGCAAGACCTATGAGAAGCAAATGCATTTGTAAATTCCATTGTTTAGTAGTTGTATGGAGTTCATGAGAAATGGCTTTTCTTTATGGGAAGAGAAAGAGGGAGCCTGGTGTGACTGGAATTAGAAATAGCAGAAGGGCTTAACCTATCTTGTGTCTTGCTATTTTATCGTGTGTTTTCTCCATTTTGAGTTCTGTATATGCTGTTTTTGGCTATTTCTAATGCGATTTTAGTGTTTGCTTGGTTGTTTTGGAATTATTTTCTTGTCTATTTTAGTTCTGTTAACCCACTAATTTTCTCCTGGTGCCATATTGTTGTCTATTTTTGCATCTCCATTTAAGTTCTATTATCAAAGACTTAAGATTCTTTAGAGTTTTTGAAATTATCAACACGTACTTTCTCAAATGTTCCTTTCTATCGTGGGGTATATATATATATATATATATATATATATATATATATATATATATATATATATATATATTTTAATTTTGCTGTAGCAACTTTATTTTTTTTTTATTTTTTTTTTTTTTTAAATATTAAATTTTATTTTTATATTCCCCCATACAATTGCAAACGCCCCATTCTGACCCCAATCCTTCCCCTCCCCCCCCCACCCGCCAAAAGTGTCTCTGGTTCATAGTTTTTTGTTGATTTTGATTTTCACTTTCTTATATTCATTTTCCTGGTCCCTTATTTAAGTTTTCTAGATTCCTGCTATGAGTGAGACCATCCGGTATTTTTCTTTTTCTTTTTGGCTTATTTCGCTGAGCATGATCCCTTCCAGTGCCATCCATGTTGCTGCAAATTGCATGTGTTTATCTTTTTTGAATGCTGAGTAATATTCCATGGTATATATGTACCACATCTTCTTGATCCAGTCATCTATTTTTGGGCATTTGGGTTGTTTCCAAAGCTTAGCTATTGTAAACAGTGCTGCTATAAACATAGGAGTGCAGGTGCTCTTTGGAATTGATGTTTCTGTGTCCTTTGGGTAAATACCTAGGAGTGGAATTGCTGGATCATATGGAAGCTCTATGTTTAGTAGGTCCAGAAATCTCCACACAGCTCTCCATAGTGGTTGGACCAGTTTGCACTCCCACCAACAGTGCACAAGAGTTCCTTTTTCTCCACATCCTCGCCAACATTTGTTGTTGCTAGTTTTTTTAATATGTGCCATTCTCACTGGTGTGAGATGGTATCTCATGGTAGTTTTGATTTGCATTTCCCTGATTGCAAGTGATGTTGAACATTTTTTCATATGTCTGTTGGCCATTTGCATTTCCTCTTCAGAGAAGTTTCTTTTTAGCTCTTCTGCCCATTTTTTGACTGGATTATTTTCTTTGTTGTTGCTGAGTCTCATCAGCTCTTTGCAGATTTTTGTGATCAGTCCTTTATCATTAGTGTTGGGTGCAAAAATGTTCTCCCAGTTGGTGGGGTTTCTCTTTGTTTTTGTTATTGTCTCTTTTGCTGTGCAGAAGCTCTTTAATTTGATGTAGTCCCAGCTGTTTATCTTTCTCTTCACTATCACTGCTTTGGGTGATGTGTCTGTAAAGATGTCTTTGATGTGCAAATCCCGTAGTGTTTCGCCTATATTTCCTTCTATGTATTTTATGGTTTCAGGTCTTATGTCTAGTTCTTTAATCCATTTTGAGTTGATTTTTGTGTATGGTGTGAGGTAGTGGTCAAGCTTCATTCTTTTGCATGTAGCGACCCAGTTTTCCCAGCACCATTTATTGAACAAACTTTCTTTGCTCCAATGCATAGTCTTTGCTCCTTTGTCAAAGATTAGTTGACCATAAATCTGTGGGTTTATTTCTGGATTTTCTATTCGATTCCATTGGTCTGTATGTCTGTTCTTGTTCCAATACCATGCAGTTTTGATGATTATGGCTTTGTAGTATAGTTTGAAGTCTGGGAGTGTGATGCCTCCATTTCCTTCTTTTTTTTTTCAGTAGAGCTTTGGCTATTCGGGGTTTTTGGTGATTCCATATGAATTTCATCAATAATTGTTCTATTTCTTTGAAGAATGCCATTGAGATTTTGATTGGAATAGCATTGAATCTGTATATTGCTTTTGGTAGGATGGCCATTTTAATAATGTTTATTCTTCCAATCCATGAGCAGGGGATGTCTTTCCATTTCTTTGTGTCTTCTTCTATTTCTTTTAACAGTGTTTTATAGTTTTCTTTGTATAGGTCCTTTACCTCTTTTGTTAGATTTATTCCCAATATTTGATTTTTTTTGTTTCGATAATAAAAGGGGTGGTTTTTTTGATTTCTTCTTCTTCAGATTTATTGTTTGTGTATAGGAAGGCTACTGACTTTTGCGTGTTGATTTTGTATCCTGCCACTTTACTGAATTGATTGATGAGTTGAATTAGTTTTTCTGTGGAGATTTTGGGGTTCTCTATGTATATTATCATATCATCTGCAAATAGTGATAGTTTGACTTCTTCTTTTCCTATTTGGATTCCTTGGATGTCTTTCTCTTGTCTTATTGCTCTGGCTAGGACTTCCAGTATTATATTGAAAAGCAGTGGTGAGAGTGGACATCCTTGTCTTGTTCCAGATCTTAATGGAATTGCTTTCAGCTTTTCACCATTGAGAATGATACTGGCTGTTGGCTTGTCATAGATGGCCTTTATGATGTTGAGGTATGTTCCTTGTATCCCAAGAATTTCAAGGGCTTTTATCATGAATGGGTGTTGCACTTTGTCGAAAGCTTTCTCAGCATCTATTGATATTATCATATGGTTTTTATATTTCTTTTTGTTGATGTGTTGGATAACGTTGATTGATTTTCGGATGTTAAACCATCCTTGTGCCCCTGGAATGAATCCAACTTGGTCGTGGTGAATTATCTTATGGATACATTGTTGGATTCTGATAGCTAAAATTTTATTGAGGATTTTTGCATCAGTGTTCATTAGGGAGATTGGCCTATAGTTTTTTTTTGTGTTGTCCTTATTCGGTTTTGGTATTAGTGTAATATTGGCTTCATAGAACGTGTTTGGTATTGTCCCTTCCTTCTCAATTTTTTGGAAGAGTTTGTGAAGGATAGGCACTAATTCGTCTCTGAATGTTTGGTAGAATTCATTTGTAAATCCATCAGGTCCTGGGCTTTTGTTTTTGGGGAGGTTTTTAATTACCATTTCAATTTCGCTGCTTGTAATTGGTCTGTTTAGGTGTTCTATTTCTTCTTTATCTAGCTTTGGGTGATTGTAGAGTTGTAGGAATTTGTCCATCTCCTCTAGATTGTTGAACTTGTTTCCATATAACTGTTCATAGTAGTTACTGATTATTCTTTTGATTTCTGCTGTGTCCATTGTGATTTCTCCTCTTTCATTTATGATTCTGTGTATTTGTGCTTTCTCCCTTTTTTCCTTTGTGAGCCTGGCTAGGGGTTTGTCTATTTTATTTATTTTTTCAAAGAACCAGCTCTTGGTTTCATTGATCTTTTGGATTGTTTTTTTAGTTTCAATTTCATTTATTTCTGCTTTGGTTTTTATTATTTCTTTTCTTCTACTGGATTTGGGGTTTTTTTGTTGTTCTTTTTCTAGATCTTTGAGCTTCGAGATTAGGTTGTTTCTTTGAGTTCTTTCTTGTTTTTTGATGTGAGCTTCTATTGCTATATATTTTCCTCTTATTACTGCTTTTGCTGCATCCCATACATTTAGGATATTGGTGTCCTCCTTGTCATTCAATTCAAAGAATTTTTTAATTTCTTCTTTGATCTCCTCGTTAGTCCAGTGGTCTTCCAGTAGTGTGGCTTTTAATCTCCATGAGGTAGGATAGTTCCTTGCCTTCTTTTTATGATTTATTTCTAGTTTGATGCCTTCGTGGTCAGAAAAGATGGTTGGTATGATTTCAATCTTGGTGTATCTGTTGATGTTTGTCTTGTGCCCCAGTATGTGATCGATCCTGGAGAATGATCCGTGTGCGCTTGAGAAAAATGTGTACTCCGTTTTTTTTGGGTTTAGTGTTCTATAGATGTCTGTTAAGCCCAAATGCTCTAGGTCCTTATTTAGAGCTTTAGTTTCTTTACTTATTTTTTGTCTTGTTGATCTATCCATTGTTGATAGTGGTGTGTTGAAGTCTCCCACTACATATGTGTTTTCTCTGATGTCTGTTTTCAGAGAGGACAACAGTTGTCTGATATATTTTGGTGCTCTTTCGTTTGGTGAGTATATGTTAATGAGTGTTATTTCTTCTTGAAGTATTGTCCCCTTAATCATAATGTAGTGACCATTGGGGTCTCTTTTTATTTTTTTGAGTTTGAAGTCTGTTTTATCTGATATAAGTATAGCTGTTCCTGCTTTCTTTTTTGGCCCATTTGCTTGTAGGATTGTTTTCCATCCTTTGACTTTGAGCCTATTTTTATCTTTTGTAGCTAAATGTGTTTCCTGGAGACAGCAAAAGGTTGGGTTTTGTTTCTTAATCCAGGCTGCAACTCTGTGTCTTTTTATTGAAGAGTTTAGTCCATTTACATTTAGAGTTAATATTGATATGTTAGCATCTGTATTTGCCATTATGTTTGTCTTTCCTTTGATTTTATTTATTTATTCTTTTAATAACTTTTTTTTTTTTTTTGGTCTTCTTTCGTTGTTATTCGTCCCTCTGAGGTTCTGGCTTTAGGATTCCTTGTAGTATTTTTTGGAGTGGGGGTTTAGTCGCAATGAAATTCCGGAGTTTCTCTTTGTCTGGGAAGGTCCATATTCTTTCTTCATGGAGGAAAGAGAGCTTTGCGGGATAGAGTATTCTTGGTTGGCATCTGTTTTCTTGGAGTCTGTTGACTATGTCCCTCCACTCTCTCCTTGCCCGTAGTGTTTCTTCAGAGAAGTCTGATGTCAGCCTGATTGGTTTTCCTTTGAATGTTATCTGTTTCTTCCCTCTTGTCAGCTTCATTATTTTTTCCTTGTCCTGGATTCTTGGGAGCTTTACTATTATGTGTCTTGCTGTGTTTTTCCTTTCGTCGTGGAAGTTTGGTGTTCTTCTTGCTTCTTGTATATCAATTTTCAGCTCCTTCTTCTCATTTGGGAAGTTCTCTTCAATTATATCCATGAATATTTTCTCTGTTCCTACATCTCTCTCCTCTCCTTCTGGAATTCCTATAACTCTTATATTTCCTTTCCTCATGGAGTCAGATAGTTCCCGAAGTCTTTCTTCATTCTTTTTCCTTCGTACTTCTCTTTCCTTTTCTGTTTTGGTTCTTTTTATTTCTGTGTCTTCAAGATTACTTATTCGTTCTTCCATTTCATCTATTCTGCTTTCATTGCTTTTCCCAGAGTTCTTTAGTTCCTCCATTAATTCTTTGATCTCCTGCATTTCTCTTACTTCCCTCTTTAGGGACTCAATTTCCTTCTTCTGATCTATCACTTTTTTAATCATGGCAATTTTAAATTCTCTTTCTGGAAGGCTCAGAAGTTCTTCCAAGTTGCTGTCGTTGCAATCTGGGGAGTGGTTTTCTTTTTGTGGTGTGCTTCTTTCCTGAGGAGTTTTTAGGTTGCGTGTGGTTCTTCTACTCCCTACTGTCTGTTTTCTAATTTGTCGTATGCGTTGGGACACTGTGTTGCTCGGACTGACTGACATCTTGGGTGAACTTCTCCGCTCCCCTCTGGCTCTTCCAGGAGCCATCTCTGTCTTCTGGGGGAGCTTTCTGCTGGTTTTAGGCAGTTTTTACTGAAGAAATGTCCCTGTTCTCAAATGGCGAAGCGGGATGCAGTCCCTGCGCCTCCGGTTTCAGGCACACTCTTCTGCGCACCCGGTCTGCCCCGGACGTGGGTGCCTGCTCCCTCTGTGGGCTCAGACTGCTGGTCGGAAGGGGCCTGGCGTGGAATAACTTCCCGGCTGGCCACTGGGTCCTCCAGAAACCTTCTGCCCTTTTCAAGCAGTCTTAAGAAATGTCCTGTTTTATAGGGTGTTAGTGACTTTTTTTTTCCTGGTCGCTAGGTGGCGCCAGAGATCTCTCCTATTGTCCTTGGGGGGCTGTTTTTCGCCTCCCCCCACCCCGTGGGACAGAGAACAGAGCGGGAATGGTAGGGTACACCTCAACAGCTTTGGGGTGCTGTGTCTGCCTTGTGCCCCACCGTCGTGGAGAACCCACGCCCCGAATTTTCGTGCCCCGGGTCTCAGTTCAAAGCCCTCAGTTCCAGGACGCGGGCTGTAGCCCAGTTCAGTGGCGCGGGAATGGCGCCTTTTGCACAGCTCCCGTGCCTGGGCGCCTGGTTCCTGCTCACTCAGGGAGGGACCTTCACCTCAGTGAGGACCTCCGTGCGTCTCCCAGCAAGCCTAGGTCGCAGGCGCGGGGACCTGGGCAGCTGCGATCCAGGTCTGCACTTGCTTTTCAAGCTCCCCGAGCGCACTGCTATCCGCGCCAGCTTACCGGCAGCCCGGGCTGTGTGCGGTCTCCTGGGGTCTTTGTTCTTCTCTAATGGCGCCCGGAGCCGTTCGCTCACCGCCGCGGCGGATCCTGCAGGGTTCGCCTCAGCTCCCGTTCACGGGGTGTGGTGGCTGCAATAGTTCCTTTCCACTCACAGTCCCGCTTGCTGCGTCGTTTGTTCTTGTGGGCCGTTTTGGTTTGTTGTTTCCTCCTCTCTGCCGGTCGGAGAGTGCCGCCTCTGTGGGCGGGGGAGGGGAGCAGGGTTCTGCGCTTCCCTCCCTTCTAGTCCTCTTTTATGGCCACTTTCTTCTTCGGGCAGTTTGCTGGAGTCGTCCGTTTATCTTCCGTGTCCCAGTTCTCCCTGGGACCTGCCGCTTTTCCTCCCTATTAACTTTTTTTAATGGGAGATCTTACTCGCAGCGTCTCCTCGCCGCCATGTTGCTCTGCTTTGTAGCAACTTTAATGCGCCCATATGTGCACGTGTTCGATTCGCCCTCCACCAACCACCAGTGCCAAAACCCCATCTGCCTCCCCTGCTCACCCCATTTGCTCTGGTAACTTGAATGCTTTCACTAAGTACAAGTTTTATCCCTACTGTATTTTGTCTGTGTATGTGGTTTGAAACCATCCAATATTTATCACTCATTTTCTGACTTAATTTACTGAGCAAAGTTAATTTGAGGTCCATCTGTTTTGTACCAAAAGACGTTATTTCATTTTTATATAGTTGTGTAGTATTCCACTGAGTTTCCTAAGTGGGTAAACCATGGAAAATAATACATTATGGCAAGTACTCCAAGTAATAATGAAGAAGACTCAAATTCAGGCAGTTATGACTTATAGAGGGAAAAAATGGAATTTGATGAACAGGACAATCCTAAAGTAAACTCATTATGTAAGAGATGAGATTAGATTTTAAGAAATGTCAGTAAAATACTAGGGTTAGTTTTTTTAAAAGATTTATTTATTTATACAAGAACTGGAGTACAGGCCAGAGACACGGGAGGGTGAGAGAAATCACCACAGAGAGCAGGGAGCAGAACAGGCAGACAGACTGAAAATACTACTGAGGGGAGCAGCAGGGAAACAGGAGAGGTCTGCCACGCCATGTGGGTTTCTCCCTGGCTGGCCAGGAATCGAACCCGTACTGTGGAGGCTGCAGATAGCTCTCAAACCGCTGTGCCACCTGGAAGGCCCAGTTTCTTTTTATTTAAAAAGCTATTGGTTGATAAAACTAGCAGACAAACTATAAAGCAAAGCCATACAGCAGGGGACGGAGCAAGAGAGCGATCAAAACAGGGGAGGGCAGAGCACAGAGACAGTTGGTGGATGTGGTGGATGTGGTGACAGTTCATGGATGACTTGGTGATTGGGAATGTTATGAGGATTGCACATGAGAGGAGAAATCAAACATTGTACAAAAATGAGCAATGATGTAAAAAATTATATAAATATATTAAAAATATCTCATCAGAAAAGTTTTATGTTAACCATCCTAGATATTAAAATAAAATTTAAAATATATAAATAAATGCAAATATATAATTATTTATATTTATATAAGTTTATTTATAAAATATAGACATTATTTATAAAATATATTTATAAAATATATAAATAAATGCAAATATATAATTATTTATATTTATATAAGTATAAACTTATGAAATACATTTTTATATATAGCAAAGCTATTGCTTTTTTTACTTTTATTTTAATTCTCATTTATCTTTAAAATAAAAGTAAAAACAGTATCTGGAATTTGTGGTTATTTAACAGAACAGTTTGTTGTTACTCTCATACCTTCTCACTGCACCTTAATAACAGACAGAGGGCTATAAAGGTGCTAGGGAAAAAACATATAAAATTATTAAATGGGCTATTGTCTGTTTAAAATAAAGAAATAAGGCTTTACATAGCTGTGGATCTAGGAGACTTTGGGTTTTATTTTCATGTGCAAAAAAGTAAAAAGTTTCTACTATAAATCTATTCTTTCAGAGATTATATATAAGAGGTTCCATTTTGGAAATTACTTATTCAATCATGTCTATATTTATTATAAAACATATTAATAGAATAGTATTTATAATGCAGTTATGTGTTATAAAACATAACAATAAATAGAAAACATCCCCTACATAAAAACCTAGATGTTTGTAATATCTTTACAGCTATATTTGTGTGTGAGAAGTGTTAGAATCTAGTTAGTTTCATGGAAGTAGAATGTGGAAAATTATACATTATTATCCCTGCCTTCAAATCTGTTTCTCCATCGTTTGTATTTTTCTTCAAGTTATACCATCTATGTAATTATGTAAAAGATGATTTTTTTTATTTTATTACCTCCCTACTAACTAAAATTAGGAATGAAGTAGATTTTTCATTTTTTCCTCTCATCTCTAAAACTCTATCATTTTTGCCTAATATTCTTTTTTCTATTTTAGGATCCCATCCAGAATACCACATTATATTTACTCATAATGTCACCTTAGGCTCTCTTAACAGTTCCTCAGATTGTCCTTATTTTTGATGACCTTGAGCTAAAAGGAGTACTAGTCATATATTTTATAGAATATCCTTCAATTAGTATTTATCTGATGTTTTCCTCATGATTAGGCTGGAACTATGGGTTTGTTAGAGGAATATCACAGAGGTAAGTGCCATTTTATTCACATATAGATGTGATTTATTACCACTGGTGTTACCCTTAATCATCTGGCTGAAGTAGTATGTCAAGTTTCTCTACTGTAGTTTCTTTCCTTCTTATATCATACTTGGAAAGGAGTCCTTATATACAGCTAACATTTAAGGAGTGGAGGTTGTCTTCTCCTTCCTTAAAGAAAGAGTATCTGCAGACTCTTTGGAACTTTTCCATATAGGCTTTTTCTTTTCTCCCATTTATTTGTTTATTCAATGATTTAGTTATTTCAATATGAACATATTGATTTTTCTTTATATGTTGGGATGTATATAATCCAGTGCTACATTATTTTTGTTTGTTCATTTTTATTGCTTTACACTGCCTGCTTAATGTCCGTTCCCCTTCTTTGGTTAAGGAGGCTTATGTAAACAAAGTAAGAGTTCCCTGTTTTCCTCATCAAGCCCAATATTATCCTGGCTGTTGCTCAAGAATGAAATTATGGCCTAATCCTGGTCAAAGATGATCTGCCTCAGAACTTGCAATTGTGCTAGTCAAAGTGGGGACATTTATTTGGCAAGAGTAGATAGGAAGAATAAAACCTTTACCTAGGAAACCAGAAGCATTCTTCCTTCATCAGAGGAAGGCTTCCCTGTGAGTCTAGCCCTGGCAGAGGAAAGCAGAGTCATTGAGAGATGAGGCAAGAAAAGTTCAAATGACTGAATTAGCAGAATCTGGTTTTAGTTGTATGATTCCTTGAAGTCCCCCTAGTGTGTAAGTAAATTTGAGTTAAGTTTTTGTCTTAAATTGAGTTGAGTTATTGTCTTAAATTCTACAAGTCTCTGGATCTTGTACTCAGTCTCCTAAAATTATTTTTGTCTTAAAAAATGCCATTGGAATAGTGAAAAACAAAACTGTACAAATGTGTGAACTTAATGGGATTCTTTATATAAGTGAGCACTATAAGATATTTGCCTTTCAAAACTTTCTTTAAATGATATAATTAAAGCAAGGAGGGCCCTCCACAATAAGGAGCACAAAAAAAAAAAAAATGTTCAATAACAAATAACAACAGAGGGGGTCTCCATGGTGGTGCAGATTCACACACAGCGCTGTGAATCTGTCACAGCCTCTGCAGCACAAGTTCAATCCTCAGCCAGGGAGCTACCCACATGGTGCAGCAGATCTCTCCTGTCTCGCCCGCTGCTCCCCTCAGCAGTGTATTTCAGTCAATCCACCTGTTCTACTCCCTACTCTGTCTCTGGTGAATCCTCTCACCACCCTTGCACCTTTGGCCTATACCCCAGTTCTTATATGCATAAGTAAATAAATCTAAAAAAAAAAAGAATAACAATATAGACTCATGTAGGGTCTTTGCAGGTAAAAAAAGAAAGTCAGGGCCTCCTTGGTGGCATAGTGGGTTGAGTGCAGCACTGTGAAGTTGTCCGCAGCCTCGGCAGCACTGGTTCAATTCCTGGCCAGCCAGGGAGCTACCCACATGGTGCAGCAGACCTCTCCTGTCTTGCCCACTGCTCCCCTCCGCAGTGTACTTCGGTCCTTCAGCCTATTCTTCTCCCCACTCTGTCTCTGATGAATTCTCTCACCCTCCCATGCCTCTGGCCTGTACCCAAGTTCTTGTATGCATAAATAAATCTTTAAAAAAGAAGGAAATCAGTTATCAATAGAAGAAAAATATGATTACGTACATTGGTACATTCATAAATATATTGATGTGACTGACTAAAACATTTACCTCTTTGCTCCTTGGACTATAAGAGAATGTATCTTAAATGAGCATGTACTATATGCTAAGTATTTAGGTTTAGCTCTTTAAACCAGTCCTATAACATATATGTTAAATTCCTCCTTTAAAGAAGATACCCTGGAGCTCAGGGACTTAAGAAACTTACCCAGAGTGCTAGTTGAATAAAGCCAATATCCAAAGTTTGTTTGTTGACTCCTTTCATAATATTATATTAGGGTAGCATTTTCATTTTCAGTATTAAATGTGGGGAGTCAATGACCCAGAGCCTATTTTGAATAATACTGCACATTGTGTATTTTGTACTAACTACTTTTATTTTTTTGCTAAGTACTAACTACATAACTTTGTACAATTGCTATAGATTCTAATACATAACTGACAGCTCCTTTCCCAGTTTCTGCCCATCACTCAGGTTGATAACAGGAAACAAATGCATCACTCAAATTAGTATACTTGGAGGAAAGTTTAATGAAGGAACTATTAATATATGTATGGAAATAAAAGAGGAAAGTCATTGGAATAACAGGGTAGAAATCCAAATGAGTGGAAACAGAGATATGCCTGCTACTAGACCTGAATATTTGGTAGAGGAAGTAGTTACCAAGAATCTAGAATGGTGGGTGTGAAGAGAAAGTAGCCTTGAGAGAAAGTGATCTTTGGCTGACAGCACACCCAGTCCAATCTATGCATTTGTAATTTTCTCCCCTTCCACTACTACCCACTCATCCAAACCTAAGCCAAAGCAACAGTTCCAGGCAGTCTGTGGGTGTAGTCCTTTCATTTAGCCACTCAGGGCAGACAAAAAGGTAGGAAGGAAGGAAAGTAGACATGCAATAGGTAATGAGAACTATCCAGCAGAGCAGCCACTTCTTTTTTAAAAAACAGACCTAAATCAATGATAGTTGCTCAGTTTGTCTTCAGATAATTTTGAAATGCATTAAACACACACACACACACACACACACACACACTCACACCTTGATGCACCCCAAAATGAAGTTAACATTCCATTTGAAATGCTAAGGATTGATATGAAGTATAAACATACTCCCCAGAGAGAATTCAATTTTCACTTTTACAGAAATCACATTCAGTGTTAATTCATGTATTTAAGACCTCGTGTTAAAACAAAACAAAGCATTGCCAAAGAGTGTGTATGTGTGTGTGTGTGTGATGTTGTGGGAAATTGGGTCTCCATTTGTTTTTTCATATGCTGGCTCCTTTTTCAGATAAAACTTTAACATTTTAATTCATTCAACAAACATATTGAAAGTCTAATATATACCTGATATTGTGCTCTTTGATCATTTGTTTCATCAAAAAATGTAATTTAGATGTAAATTTAATTTAATTCAATTCTGCTTTCAGGGCTAGGGATGCTAAGACACAGTATTGGGTTATATCTTATAAAAGATGTATGATTTGGGGCCTCCCCTGGTGGCGCAGCGGTTGAGCGCTGGGCTGCGAAGCTGCCCACAGCCTCTGCAGCACCAGTTCGATCCCCAGCCACTGGCGAGGGTTCCACATGGTGGAGCAGACCTCTCCTGTCTCACCTGCTGCTCCCCTCAGCAGTGTATTTCAGTCAGTCTGCCTGTTCTGTTCCCCACTCTGTCTCACCCCCCACACCTCTGTCCTGTACCCCAGTTCTTATATGTATAAATACATGAATCTTAAAAAAAAAAAAAATAGTGACAAACAGGCAAAATACTCCATGGAATTGGCTTCAGAGATGTCTTGGGGATTTTACTATAACATCAAGGGTACAAAAGCAGAAAGAAACAAATGGAGCTACATCAGACTTAAAACCTTCTGTACAGTGAAAAAAACTACCATTAAAATAAAAAGACACAGGTCTCCCTGGTGGCACAGTGGGTTGAGCGCCATGTTATGAAGCTGTCTGTAGCCTCTGCAGCGGCCAGTTCAATTCCTGGCCAGCCAGGGAGAAACACACATGGCACGGCAGACCCCTCCTGCCTTGCCCACTGCTCCCCTCAACAGTGTCTTTAGTCCATCTGCCTGTTCTGCTCCCATTCTGACTCTGGTGAACTCTCTCACCCTCCCACACATGTAGCCTGAACCCCAGTTCTTGTATAAATAGATATAAATAAATCTTCAAAAAATAAAAAATAAAGGCACTCTACCCATTAAATATTTGCACATCATACATAAAATAAAAATATTTGCACATCATACATATGACAAGGGTTTAATATCTATCTAAAAGGAACTCATACAACTCAACAGCAATAAAACAAATAACCAAATTAAAAAAAAAATTACTGGACAGCTTAATAGATACTTCTCCAAAGAAGACACACAGATGGTCACCATCTCATGGAAAATGCTCACCATCGCTTATCATTTAGGGAAGTTCAAATCAAAACCACGACAATCCTTCTAATTCAATTTTGCTAAGAATTTTTACCAGAAATGGGTGCTGAATTTTGTCAAATGCCTGTTCTGCATCTATTGATATTATTATATAATTTCTTTTTTGTTTGTTAAATATGTGTTAAATTACATTGATTTGCCACAGGTTTATACGTGTAATGTTACTCAGCTATAAACCAGAAATGTAATACTTTCATTTGTCACAAAATGTATGAACCAGATGCAGTTATGCTACATTAAATAAATCAGGAGAAACACTGGAAGATTTATTCACATATGGAATATAAAGTAACAAAACAAGGTAACAGGCAAAACAAACCCTAGAAATCTGAATGCAGTAATGAATCTACCAAAAGGGGAGGAGGTAGCATGGGAGCAAAGGGGTACAGAAGATTATTGGAGCTTTGGTAGTAGGTGTGGTGTAATAACATGCATATGAAGAGGTGTAAACCTACATTGCTACAGCATATACAATATGTAAATAGCATCACCTCAATAAAAATAATTTAGTAGGGAAAAATGTAATCCATGGGTGAAAACATAAAATGAATAAAAGTAGTTCATATTTTTATTGAATATAAAAGTAAAACATATTTAAGAAAGTTTTCTTGGACTGCAGTGCTTAGAGGAATATTTAGAGACTTCTATGTATATTACAAAATGAAATAAAGAAAAATGAACAGATATCAAAAATAATAAATACCTAAATAATTTACAAGTATTATGTATAGGTATAAAAATATTAAAACTGAGAGCAAGATTAAATGAAGCAAAACCCAAACTATATGGAGTATCAATAATCCAAAGTTGGTAAGTTTTTGGAAAGATGTTAATTTGTTAATAAATTACATATTGTTTACATGTTAATTTATTGTTAATAAATGAACAAGTCTATAATAAAACTTGTCAATATTTTTTTTTTAAGATTTATTTAGGCCAGAGGTATGGTGAGAGGATTCACCAGAGACAGAGTGGGGAACAGAACAAGCAGTCTGACTGAAATACACTGCTGAGGGGAGTAGCAGGCGAGACAGAGAGGTTTGCTGTGCCATGTGGGTAGCTTCCTGGCCAGCTGGGGATCGAACTCATACTACAGTGGCTATGGATAGCTTCATAGTGCTTTGTGCCACCAGGGAGGCACCCTTGTCAATAATTTTAAAATGATAGAATGCAGTCAACCAGAGGCTTGCTGTAGACTTTAAGTTAATGAATGTCTAATAAAATGATAATCTCAATAATTTTACATTGCTAAATCTGAAAATAGAGAGGAAATGGATCTATTCCATATATGGCATTAATATTCCATTGCTGTAATTTTTTTTTTACTATGCTCCTTCTATTAGAAGATATTTGACCAAATGTGTATATGAAGTCCCATATGTATTTACTATCTACCTATCTTAATCATATATATATATATATATATATATAGGTTTATTAGGTACACATCTATATATATATATACATGTCTTGTACACATGTATTTATATGTGCATAAGTTCCAGATAGATTGGCAATCGAAATTTGAAAAGTAAATATAAATAAATAAAACTTCTAAACATGAAGTTAAAAAATTTCTTTGTGATCTTGGGGAAAAAAGAACCCAAAAGCTTTAACGATAGAGAGAAAGATTAATATGTGGAACTATAGTGAAAAACTTGAAAATAAGAAAATCAGATCAAGATAAATCTTAAAATAAATATCTATACTCTTAAAAATATTAGTCTCATGAAAAGATAATTAAATGCATTTGTGTCCCATAATTTGATAGACTAGATTTTTCCTTTACAATGAAAATCATAAGACAGCCATTTGCATAAGACTATTTCAGTATTAATTTTCTGATTTTGATAATCTGGGGATTATGTAAGAGAATGTACTTGTTACTAACAAATACACTTTGAATTTCTTAGGTTAAAGGAACTCAGGCACACAAATATATTTTCAAGTGTTTCAGGAAAGATAAAGTGTCCCTGAGTATATGTTTGTGGGACTGAAATCTGTGAGAGGGAGGACAAAAGAGAGCAGGGGATGGAAGAAGTAAAGCCTGGAAAAGTCTCCAGGAGTTCTTTGTCTTATTTTTGCAAAATTTCTACCTGAATTTTTAAAAATATTAAGTGAAAAAAATAATAAAAAATAAAAATATTAGGATGTCTTTTAAGTCTAATTTCTCCACTTTCATTTTTTTAAAAATATCAAATGCAGTGTGAAAAAGTTGAGATTATGCTCATCAGAAGACACAACTTTAATTTCTACTTTCAATCATGAAACTAGTAATTATTTTGTATAGTTTTAATAATATCTAGTATTACTTCATTAATAGATGAATAGAATATTCTAAATCTGAAAAGAATTTTAGCATTGCCTCACTTTACAAGATACAAGATAGTCTATTTAATTATAACTGGTCACAGTAATTAGGTCAAAAATAATTTGCATGCTGCAATGTTAATAAAGTTTTTGGAAATACTGTTTAAATGTTTTATAAATAACCTAACTAGGAATTGCTTATATCTAGAAATTATGCTTGTCAAAAATTCTTGGCTTCATTTGTATATTCTTAAATGTGTCTATCAAAATTCAACTTTTTTTTTTGCCTTATAAACATTAATTACTTGTCCACTGATATCATATAAAAACTGTATTTTTGGCTTCCTTGAAAATCTTGGCATCTGGCATCTCATCTCTCTATGGCAGTTATTGGCTGGTATATGTGTTCCCCAGTTAGTGAGACCCCTGCCTCAATAATGTAAGTATCTTCATGCATTTCACATGCCTTAATGCCCGATGTAGGCATTTTAGCTTGTAATTTTGACTTGAATCATCCCATTGAGATTTCTTTTATATAAGACATGCTTTTCTCATTGTTCCCCCAACTAGTACAAAGAAAAGCTCCAGTTTAACCCAAGAAACAGTGTTATTACACCTTTTGAGTGAAAGGAATTTTGAGCCATCCTTGAGTGAGGAAAGGAAGCTTTGATTTTAGACATTGACAGATCTAAATCCATGTACCCCACATGAACAACTGTTATTTTTTCCCCTGTATTTTAGTTTTTTATTGTCCAAAATAGGGGTAAAAATACTTATTTTGAGGATTGAAAGTAATTGCCTGACATATAAAAGCATTCAAAGAAAGTGACTTTATTTCCCCTCCTTCCATATTAGACAATGCATTCAAATTCCCTCATATCCAGCCATGTTCCTTTCTCATATTTCTATATTTCAAAGTAGAAGAAAAACATTTAATAAGCTCTATCAGTATCTTATACGTAGAACTCCTGTTATAAAATGTAAATATAGAGCTAAGCAATCACTCATTGTATGTTTCAGATGAAATTAAGGCATTTATGTAATTACATGATTCATTTACATGACTATATTGGCATTGCAATATGAATTTATGTCTCTTTAGAAATAAAACCAAAAGTCTTAAAGTGAGTGCAGAATCCCCACTTGTCCCATTCCCATGTCATATTTGGGCCTGATTGTGTCCCATCTCAATTGCTCTTACATTCTATTCTCCAGAGAAATTGTGAATGTTGTTATTGGTAGAAGTATGTTTTCTGATAGATGGAGAACAGTCTCCTTAGCCAGCAGCATATCAGCCCATGAGCTACCCTTTCTTGGGTTTAATAGGAGCAACTCTTAGAAATAGTAAATCAATCCTGCAATACCCATGAAATCAGTGACTCTGCATATCTTGTTCTCATTCGAATCTCTGCCCTAACATGGTTCCTGGGATATAGATGATAATCAATAATAACCTGGTGAAGGGATGAATTAATAAAATCACTTGCTGTTGTGAAATACCCATTGTATAAGCAGTTGAAATGACTTTGATCACAAGCCAATAGACACCAACTCATTAGATAACAAAAATGAAGAGTTATTATCTCCTAAAACAATGATGCCAAAGAACCTGGCACACAGATGAGTTACATCTCGTGTTTTAAAATACCTGTGATTTTTGGGCATTTGGGTTGTTTCCATAGCTTAGTTATTGTAAATAGTGCTGCTATAAACATGTGGTACATATGCACAATAGAATATTACTCAGCAATCAAAAAGAAAAACTCATGCAATTTGCAACACTATGGATGGAGCCGGAAAGGATCATGCTCAGCAAAATAAGTGAGAAAGAAAAAGAAAAATACTGGATGGTCTTACTCATAGCAGGAATTTAGAAAACCTAAATAAGGGACCAGGAAAAAAAACTAATTATAATGAAGTAAAAATCAAAATCAACAAGCAACTATAAACCAGAGACACACTATAGGGGGGGAGGAGGGAGTAGGATCAAAACAAGGGTGGGTGGGGATTGTATGGGGACTATAACCATGATGAAAATGCATACATTGTGCAAAAATGAAAAATGATGTAAAGTGTATAAAATAAATAAAAAAGACATTAGTAAAAGATTAAAAAGAAAAAAAAATACCCATGATTTTCTCCTCAATACCTGAACTTTCTTCTCTGGTTAGCTCTCTCTCTCTAGTCAGTAGCCACTTGGTTGCAATGGTTTCCACAAATCACATTCAATATTTTCAATGATCAAAGGTAGAATAGCAATTTCCTCTATCATTTTTCTGTTTTAAGATAAATGAAACCCTTTATCACAAACTCACATCTGGACTTTATCTTATATATAGTGTGTGTATATATATATATGATTGTTGGCCAACATTATGCAAAATTATCAGTCCTGCTGGCAAGAAGGGATTTTCTATACTTAATTTTAATTTAAAAGGTTTAGATAAGTACTGTCATAAAGTTGTGTTAGTTTGCCTTCCCTTAATATAAGGGGAAGGCACAGGATATCTGAATAATGCTGGAATTCATAAAGTATATAGGGAGAATGGATGTCAACCACACTAAGGAAATCAGACTAATAAAATACAATTTCTCAGAAAAAACAGCTATAGACTCCAAAGACCGTGTTTATAAAATGTAGTGTAAGGTTCCCATGAGTTATAATCTCATATATGAGGGCAAGAAAAATACTTTTTTAACAAGATATGTAAAGTTAGTCTTGCTTTATCACAATAGTCATGGTTATCGGTTGCATCTGTTTAGTAAAAAAGCAAGAGATTTAGTGGACTTAAAATCTCCTTATACAGCCATGTAATGAGAGTTTACTGGGAGTTTACATATAACTCCTCATTTTTTGTAGATGAGGGAGCTGAGTATTGAAAGGTTCACTACCTTGGTCAATATTATACATACAATATTTATAGAGTTGGATTCTAAGACTGTAAATGTTGGGCACCCAAGTCTGCTTCTAAATGAAACAGATGTATAGAAAAGGTCTTCCTGTCTACTGTGAAGTCATTTCAAAAGGAACCAGTAGTCAAAAGAATTGTAAATAAGGTTCATTGACATTTCAACAATTCTTGTCTATTGAGAAGATGTTTCTTCTGCATGTACTCTATATTGAAAAAAACTGCAAAATACAAAATAAACTAACTTCCCTTTTGATATTACAATGAAAAATACATTCTTTTTAAAGCTAATTTCATGTGCAGTAGATTAATCAGTGGAAAATGTTGAAAGAAATATGCAGACAATCATAGGAAAAGTTAAGCATAATGTCATGGCGTAAATTTTTATCTGGTAAGGTAAGTGAAAAAACAAAATCAAAATCAAACTTAAACCTTCAGACAATATCTACCTCTGTCTGTCTGCCTGTCTGTCTATCTATCATCCAAAAGTGTAATTTATTGCCTTTTTTTCCCACTTAGTATTATTTTTTTGAAATTTACACATTTTCTCTAAACCTTATAAGCATCTGTCCAAGTGCCTAGTTCAAAGATTTCTAAGAGAGGGGCTCCATGGTGGTCCAAAGGGTTAAGTCTCAGTACTATGAAGCTACAGATAGCTACTGCAGCATAAGTTTGATTCCCGACTAGGGAGCTAACTAACATGGCACAACAGACCTTTCCTGTCTCTCCCGCTGCTCCCCTCAGCAGTGTGTTTCAGTTAGCCCATCTGTTCTGCTCCCCACTCTGTCTCTGGTGAATCCTCTCACCACCCCCCATATACCTCTGGTCTACACCCCTGCTCCTAGATGCATAAATCAATAAAATAAATCTTATAAAAAATTCTAAGACAAATAATATAAATTAGCTCTAAACATAAGTAGCCTACCAAATGGAGATATTAGCTATCAACAATTAATTTGCTTTCATAAAGCATAATACTATATGAAATTGATATAGATAAAATATTTTATAACCGTTTATATATGCGCATATATGGGGATATATACAAAATATGCACCTATGTATCACAAAATATGGTAATTACATTATATGCCATGTTGTATATTATATACACATAAAATATCTATGTATATTAAATTTATTTATATTATTATTTATAGAAAAATATATATATAATTGTGTATATGTATGTATATGCCACTAGATTGATAAATATCACAATTACCAATATTGATTGTTTGGACAAATGTAAGATGAAGTGTACTTTCTTAGAGTACAGGAAGGAGTTTAAATGTTGAATATTGTTACTGACATGCTAACTAGGAATTGGGCAGCATCTAATAATTTTTTTAATCTGTTTTTTAAAGGTTTATTTAATTATTTACACAAGCATTGGGTACAGTGGGGAGAGCAGAGCAGGCAGACTGACAAAGTACACTACTGAGGGGAGCAGCAGGCTGCAGGAGAGGTCTGCGCGCCATTTGGGACCCTCGCCCCGCGGCCGCGATCGAACCGGCACTGCAGAGGCTGCGGGCAGCTTCGCAACCCAGCGCTCAACCACTGCGCCACCGGGAAGGCCCAGCATCTAATAATTTTATATGTATATCTCTATTAGTGAGAAATTCCATCTTTGAGTATATTCATAGATAGTCACTGCAGCAATGTATGTGATAAAGGTCAAAAAATAAAATGGGGACAACATAAATATCTTTGTGTAGAGGGATAATTCGATGACATGTAGTATAGTGAGAAAATAAATTTTGAAAAATGGTCCTGATAGCTGGCAGCTGGTTGCTGACAGCTAGGAGTGAACAGGTCAGCAGTATTCTCTACTGAACTTTACAGAATATGAACAACACTGAATCAGGCCACTATGTAACAATGAGGAAAGAAAAGAAAGATAAGGTCACTATAAAATCACCACTGATATGAGAAGAGCAAGGATACTATGCAGTCACAAAAATAACTAAGCACCCTTTCTGATGAACTGACTAGCTATTTCTTGAAGTAAAATTCTACAAACCCTAGGAATGTAATGAAAATTCTAGCTCCACTTTAATCCTCCCACCATATATATATATATATATGTTACCCATTCACTGGATTGATCCTGTATTTTGACTGCACCAAATTCAATATTGGTCATTGTTTTCCTAAAATTTTCTCAAAGACACTCAGAACAACAGGCAGAATCCTTACTTTCATCAAGGCATTCCTCACACAAATATTATATTTCTCTATTTCTACGCTTGCTTCCTTTAAGACTTTGAGTTCCTGGAGGAAATGGACCCTGTGTAGGTTTTATACCCAACACAATGACTGGCATATATACTGCAGAAGTATTTTATTGACTGAGTGAGTAGAAGAATGGATTTATTCTATTCTTTTTAATACAACTTAATAATAATTTATGTTAATAATAATTACGATGTTGGAAAATAATCTGCATTTTAAATGCATACAGTGTTGCATAAAGAAAGTAATATTAAATATTTGTGGAAGACTAAAGAAAAGCAATCTGCTTTTTGACATTTCTTACCATCATTTCACATCTTATGCCTCCCTGTTCTCACAAAGGAAGGGAAAAGATGAAAAAATATAGAGAAGCAAAATATCTCCGTTTATTGATTTTCAAACATGCAACATCTATTTGCAACTTCCAAAGCTCTGTTTTGAAAGTTGTGTGCACAGTAGTGTATTAATTATGGGGATTATGAAACCCTGCTGCTTGATGTGTTGAAATAGAAGAGGTTTTAATTCTAGGGGAACTGTCTTTAGATTTTGATGTGAAATAAAATTTCTTGCATCGACCATGCACTAATGAAGATCAGAATGTTCTCTTAGTGTGTTCAGAGCTACTCCCATGTTGATTACCTCTCAGTGAGTTGAGAGGAAATTGAAAAGCAAAAGCATTGATTTTGAAGAAATTTCTTGTCTTGCAAACCCCATATTACGCAAATAGATTTACTCTTAATCTTTTAATAAACTGAAACATTTAGTGATTTCTGCAAATGGTGCCTCAACCTAATCTCACAGAAGACTCTACAGTTCTGCAGTGGATTAGAAAAGTCTCCCATCTTTCAATATTTGTCTTTGTTCCCTCCAGTAGCTGAATTTAATTCTTATTATCCTCAATGACAAGGCAATTTCAGAAGATGAAATTGCTCATGTGAAACCTACACCTTTCAAATAATAATTCACAACTCCAAATTAGATTTGGGTGTATGTGTACGTGTGTGCATTCACACAGGCACAGTTTACCTGAAGATGACAGACTGATTTGTGAACACATAATTTCTTTCATAGATTAAAATGTTTTTAGATATAAGAAGTGAAACACTATTGCTTGCAAGGAAAATTTAATTCACATTACCCTCAACATTATAGCAAGAGATGAATGAAGTGGCAAGAGCAAAAAAAAAAAAAAACAACACAAAACAATGAGAGCAAATGTCTTCACATTCTGATCAATGTGATAAGTCAATAGTTTCAGGTAGATTTATTTATTTATTTATTTAGATTTATTTATTTATTTATTTATTTATACAAGCACCGGGTACAGTCAGAAGCACGGGAGGGTGAGAGAATTCACCAGAGCCAGAGCTGGGAGCAGAGCAGGCAGAAGGACCGAAGTACACTGCTGAGGGGAGCAGTGGGCGGCAGGAGAGGTCTGCGCACCATATGGGACCCTCCTCCGGTGGCCGGGATCGAAAGTGCTCTGCAGAGGCAGCTTCGCAACCCAGCGCTCAACCGCTGCGCCACCGGGGAGGCCCTCAGGTAGATTTAAAGATTCCCCCTTACACACACATAGCTTCAAATATGCATTATTCTTGCCTATGTTACTGTGTCATCCTCTTAAATGACTTTTCCATATGAAATTTCACCAATCTATCCATGAATTCCCATAATTTCTACTATAATCATCTTTTTAAAACTTATTATTTTTTAAAGATTTATTTTATTATACATACAAGAACTGGGATACAGGCCAGAGGTGTGGGGGTGAGAGGACTCACCAGAGACAGAGTGGGAAACAGAACAGGCAGATTGACGGAAGTACTCTGCTGAGGGGAGCAGTGGGTGAGACAGGAGAGGTCTGCTGCACCATGTGGGTAGTTCCCTGGTCGCTGGGGATCAAACTCGTGCTGCAGCGGCTGGGGGATAGCTTCATAGGTTGTGTCTTAACCCCTTGCGCTACCAGGGAGGATCTTTAAAACTATTAAAATAAAATGAAACGAGCATGTAATTTGCTTACCTAAGCCTAAAATATTAAAATTCTTACCTATGAGACTTTGGAGGTCATGATCTGTCTTATTTTGTCGTAGCTTCTACAGAGATAACTCACCTCTTTTAACAAATGAGAAATTAGAGACACAGAATAATTGAGATAATTCATATAAGATGTGGAGTAGGGTTTCTCAACATCATTATTGATAATTTTTTGTCCTAGGAATGCTATTCTATATACTATAATAGGTTTGGCAGCTTCCTGACCTCTACAGTTTGTTGCTAGTAGCATGCTGATTCCAGATGTGAAAGCTAAAGATGCATCCAGACATTGCAAAATGTCCTCTGAGAAAGTAACAAAATTATCTTCTGTTGAGACCATTGGTATATTTATATATCTCTTTTTATAATAACTTAGTCCACATAGTTTAATGGCCTCATAAACACATGCTTTATCTTTCTGAAATATTCATTAATCCGTTCACTTATTGATTCAGTAGTGGGATACATTAAAACACTTGGACTCACTGCAGGTCTCCCGAAGATTTTATCCTGGCTCTACCATTAATTAGTTTTATTACCATGAGCAAATTGCCAACTCATCTCTGTTTAAGGTTCCTCATCTATATTTGGAAATCATACTCACACATAATTCATGGGTGCATATGAAGACTAAGTAAAGTTTGCTATACAAATATCATAGAAACAGTACTATTCTTTGGTGATCAGAATGGAATATCTTGAAATCTTCCTTTTAATCATTCTTTTTTCACTCTTATACCTGAAGAGTGGAGAAACAGTCCAGTAAAAATAGCCTAAATAGAGAGGAAGCCTGTTCCCTGTCTAGGAGACTTTACTAGCACTCCTTTACCCAAAACAAACTGTTACTACCATGCCTTTCACCATCTAATCTGTCATAATTACTCTATTTATCTTCATACTGCTCATCACATCTTTATCACCTCTAGGGTTGACCAGAGTTGTCATGCCCCAGGTAACAGAGAAAGAGTCTGTTACCATATCTTCTCCTGAGACACCAGAGTGATTTCTTTTGCACTGTGAACCATTTTCTGTCTGGTCATGTTGTGCAAACATTTGTGCTGATATCTACTAATCCTTCGTATGTTCTCTACTTTTCCTGGAGCTAATAACCTTCTCTTTACACATTTTTTAAAAGAGCATTTACTATTGTAGAATACTTATTCTGAGAACCACCCTCTTAATTTTAGAAGTATACAACATCATACTATTGACTGTAGATATAGAGTTGTACAGTAGATCTGTAGAACTTACTCATCTTGTTCAAATGAAACATATGCTTAGTGATTAATAACACCCCATTTTCTGCTTCTCCCACACCCTGGCATCCACCATTCCACAACTTGATTTATGAATTTGATTGTTTTGTATACCTCCTATAGCTAGAATTGGGCAGTATTTAACCATCTGGGACTGGCTTATTTTATGTAGGATAATGTCCTCAAATTCATCTATATTATTGCATCTTACAGATTGTCCTTTTTAAAAATTTAGTAATATCCCTTGATATGTGTATAATACATTCCCTTTATACATTCCTCTGTTGATGGACATTTCAGTAGTTTCCACATCTTGGCTATTGTGAAAAATGTGGCAATGAATACAGAAGTGTGCACACACACACACAACAGCATATACAATGTATCTTGTTGTTTAAATAATTTAAATATAGAAATAAATTTAAATATAGAAATTAGGTTTATAGAACAAAAGGAAGATCCATGTGTTTATATTCAAGGATCACCGTACCTTCCATAGATTTAAACCTAAATCTAAAACAACAGTAAATTTCACACAAAAATGAAGTCAGCAGGTGGGAAAATTTACTAGCAAGAGAAATCCAACAAAATGCCACATGCTTTGTTCTAGCTGTAACACAACATCATAATCAAGAAATTGAAGAAAATTTAATGAGCTTATTCTATGAATTACAACATTGTTTTGGAATTAGACATGCAAGAATTTCCTGGTTGCAGAAATGTCAGGTTTTACACAATGGTGTATCTGAATTAATCCACTCCTAGTCTCCCCACCTCCATTTTTTGCTATTCATATGGCCAGTTCTGTGTCATCTTTTAGTTGTTAACTCAAATCTTACCTCCCCAGGGATTTATTTTCTAACTACTCAGTCCAAGTATATGTCTAATAACTGTTATTTAATTTTTTTAAAGTAATAGGAAATCTCATAACAAGAAGCCTTTACTTAACTCTTCATATCTGTATCCCAGAAAAAAAAAAAAGTGGTTTCTTCAGCTCAGATGACTTCTCTGTCTTGTTCACATTTGCATCACCAATGTTTAGATTATTGTTGGGCACACAGTCTTTGATCAAAGAATATTTAATAACTATATGAATTAATGAAGGTTGTCCATTTTAATGTCACTCATCAGTAATAGTTTAGTAACCTGAGCTCAATTCCCTATGATATGAGACATTATCCTGTTCAGAAACAGGATTGGGGGTGGAGGGCGATTTTTAAAATAAGTCCATTTCTTTTAACTGACCAAGAATCTGGCTCTTTTGTCCTTATCAAAGGCCAGAAATATGTGGATACCAGGCCAAGAGATTGTGCAGGAGCTTAATTTGAATTTTCTCCTATTTCTGGAGGCTAAAACCAAAGAGCTATCCAGTCTCATAGACAGCAGGATCAGGAACAAACGTTCATTTTTGAAAGAATGACAAAAATTGTTTATATACTTGATTTGCATTGAAATAAACAAACTTTTCTGAGAAGTCAGTTATTTTTATTTTCAAGGGATGGGGTCATGTATTTTAATTTTTTTTTAAGTCTGCTGACATCAAGATGAATAAATCTGGAGGGAAGTGTTAACTCTGTATTAAGCATGGGTCGGAAGCAAAATTTAATCCTTTACTATGAAGGGCACTTTGACTATACTAATTTGCTCAGTTTCAGTTTCGTCGGTCTCATTTTGTCCTAATTAGCATTAAGGGTGAGGAAAAAAAAAACATGTGAAGCATATCTCACTATGGGTCCAGATTTCAAAGGCTCTAATATGGTAAAATATACAATGTAATATGTATTTTCAATTACTCACAATAATTCGAAGGCTTCATGAATACAATTCAACAATGGATTTTTTTTTTGTGACTACAAACCATCTCAAGTCTAGCTCATATATTTGCCATTCTCATTTCTGACCTCTTTCTGCAGCTGCAGGTCCATGAAGTCAGGGTTTTGTTGAATTCATTTTCTATTATGCTTCCTAGTACAATGTTTTGACCATGTCTGATTATATAGCTCAATTGGAGTGGAGAAAATTACCCGGTAATTTAGAAAAGAATTCCGTTTCAAAGCCTGCAGGAATCTGCTCTTCAATTTAGAAAGAAATTTACAGAATCAGGTTGTTTGTATGAGTTGTAAGTATTGTTTAGTGTTTTGACCAAGGGTTGCTTGATGTATCATTCAACCAAATATGATTTTATGTCTGTCTTTTTTTTCCTTCTCTCTGTGATATGAATTCAGATAAACCCAGAATATCTTCGGCAAGCTTTGAATCTTGCACACCCTTTTCTCTCTCACTATTACACAGTTCTAGTATATGTTTCCAAACTATAATTAAATTAATAAGAACTCACACTCCAACTGTGCTTAAAATAAGAGATGGGTGCATTTTTTTTTATGTTAAGGCTGCCTTTAAAGTTATTTTGTTTTTAGAAAAAGGAAATAAAAAATTACAAATGCATATGTTAACATCCTGTATTGATTGGAAATGCCCAAAGGTGTTTGTGAAACCAGGCTTTCATGAGATCAGTCTTCTTCCTTTTATGTCCCAAACTTCATTTTCATTGCAAATTGCCTGACCCCTGGGGAAGATTGTTGTCAGGCACACATACGAAGAGGTTAATTACTACCTTATATCCGACATGCTTCTCTATTCTGTACCCAGTGAGGATGTATTAGATTTCTTTCTTCAATTGCTGAGAATGATTCTGGTTCTCTACATACTTTATTAAAAAAAAAAAAAAAAAAAAAAAAAAACAAAAAAACTTCCCACACAACATAAGCATATTTTTGGCATTTGCTATGCTCCCAATATCAACCATTTAACATGAAAAATTAGGCTGTGTATGTTCACAAATATCTAAAGTATGCATCCTGTTTAATGAGATCATTTAGGCATATGGAGCTAAATAAAACGTGAAAATCTGATGTAGGAATGGATACCAGGCACAGTAGAGGGCTAAATGTGGAAAAGGGAGTGATTAACTCACCCTGGAGGAAATAGAAAAGTCTATCTAGAGAAAGATGTACTTGAGATCAGACTTTGACTGGCAGGTAAAGAAAGGAAGAACATTTTGGAAGGAGTACATAGCATGTGTAAAATATGAAAGCATGGCAAATATAAGGTACATTTCAAGAACTACATCATTTAATATCTTAGAATTTCAGTGATCATGGAAGAATGAGAAACAAATTTGAAAGCAAGGAACAAAACATAGGCATGAGTCATAAAATGCCTAGTTTTTATTTATTCTTTTAAAAAATATGCATACAGGTCAGAGGTGCGGGAGGTGAGAGGATTCTACAGAGACAGAGTGGGAAACAGAGCAGGCGGATTGACTGAAATACACTGGTGAGGGGAGCAGCAGGAGAGGCATGAGGGGTCTGCTTTGCTGTGTGGGTCACCTCCCTGGCTGCGGATCGAATTAGTACTGCAGTGGCTGCGGATAGCTTCATAGTGCTGCGACTTAACCCCTTGTGCCACCAGTGAGGTCCTTATTTATTCTTATTCACAAAGTAGACTCTCTCTTCTTCGATGCAGTAGAAAGAGCACAGGGTGTGAAATGAGCTGTTCTATGCTCCCACCTTCCTGATGAGTTACTTTGGGTAAGATTTCTAATATGAGCCTTAATTTCCTCAACTACAAATTAAAGACAATGAATTTCCGAAGGATTTCTTTATTGTTTCACGTGTGCTAAAGAGATCTCAAATCTGAAAAGTATCATCCAAATATATGTCCTCTTTTCATATATTTATTCACCTAATTTTTAACATTTGAGGGTTTACAACATATCAGGTGTTGGGGCAATTTATCAGTAGGCAAGACAAGTAAGACCTCTTGTGTTGTGAAGCTCATAATTCACTTTACTTGGCATTTATTCTGATTTATAAAGATCATAGGGGAAAAAGGGATCTCAGCAAGAAGTAACACTAAATACAAGGATCAAGAAAAGGAATTATAAACACTTACACACACACATTGAGTCCTTGGGGAAGGACACGGGTGGTGGAGTTTTATTCCCCAAAGAGTCAATTCTTATAATCGTAGACATCACGCGTGCGAGCCAGGAGGCAAACAGTGCATATGACATGGTTTTGCCCTTTAACATCCTGTCACCAAAAAGGAAGAAAAATCCTTTTGTGTTGCTAGGATACCTCAACATTTTAGATTCTGCACTGCTTGGCCTCTTGACTCTTGCCCTTTCATATCTTTTTTTCACCTGTCAAGGTTTTTTTTGGGTGTCAAGTTTCTCAGACAAGAAGAGAATGTCAAGAAACCATGCATGGTCTACTTTGCAAGCTACAGGTTGACTTTGCTTACCACCACTACTACTTATATATTTCCCTTTCCTTATTTCTAACTGGTCCAAGAATTTTTTTTCATAGATCGGTCATACTGGGTCAAGAATCACAAATGTATGCTCACTTATGTGCTAGCTTTGATTCATTATGGTAGCTTTGGGTAGATTACCACAGAAGCATTCCAGGAATGCAAAGTGTTATCTTTGGGTTGGGTGAATAGGAAAGTGGCAGGATTGGATTAAATAACCTTAAAGAATTTTTTTTTTAGCGTTGATTTTACCCTGTTAAAATTAAAGTCACACAACCAGGTCATTCTTTATTTTTTTAATGTATTTCTTGTTCAATATATATTGGTAGGTACCCAGCAAAAGAAAACTTATCATAGTTGCTTTATTTTTTTGGAGATAGATTTTATTTATGCATACAAGAACTGGGGTACAGGCCAGAGTTGTGGAGGTTGAGAGGATTCACCAGAGAGTGGGGAGCAGAACAGGCGGATCTACTAAAATGCACTGCTGAGGGGAGCAGCAGCAGACAAGTCAGGAGAGATCTGCTGTGCCGTGTGGCTAGTTCCCTGGCCAGGAATCAAACTTCTGCTGCAGTGGCTGCCAATAACTTGATAGTGCTGAGACTTAACCCCTGCACCACCAGGGAAACCCCCCCCAGCCATAGTTGTTTTAAATAACAAACATCAGTGCCAAAACTGTGTCCTAAAAAGGTATAGATACTATCACTAATGACACCTTTATTCTGTTAATAAAAAGTCCACCCATAGCATTACTGATATTCTCATCTAATTGGACGTTATACTAATGCCTTAACATCCCCCAACCTGCTTCTCATATGTGTAATGGGTGTCATAAGAGAACTTACCTCCTAGAAATGTAAAAGTTCAATGAGAAAATTCATTTAATGTGCTTGTACTAAGCCAAACACATAAATAATACTTAATAATTCCTTAATAAAAGCTAAATGATTGTGATGACAGTCAAGTCTCCTATGCTTGTGAAAATAATTATTCTCAGATTCAGTGTAAGAGGAGCATCTAGCCAGTACTATAGTCTAATTCTGTGTGAGGTAACCACATGTCTGATTAACTTTGGTGATTTATTTTAAAGATCCATTAAATGGCTCTATTCAGTTGAATCATTAGAAAAAATTGAGAAATGTGTCACTTCTGCCATTTTTGTCAATGTTTTGTCAATGTTTGTTTTCATTTAATCTAAGTTTAATTCCCACTATATCCCCCGTCATATATTTAATGTCATTTTTCCCAATTGTTGTAGGCGAAGCAGAGTTAAATGTCACAATTAATGTTTGACAACAGTAAAGTAATAGTATTTGCAATTTTTAAAGCTTAACTTTGTGACAATGTAGAGACATTTAAAATGAATTGGAGGGCCTCCCCTGGTGGCGCAGGCGGTTGAGCGCTGTGCTGTGAAGCTGTCCACAGCCTCTGTAGCGCCAATTCGATCCCGGCCAGCCGGCAAGGGTCCCACATGGCGCGGCAGACCTCTCCTGTCTCACCCGCTGCTCCCCTCAGCAGTGTATTTTTTCAGTCTGCCTGTTCTGTCCCCCTCTCTGTCTCTGGTGAATCCTCTCACCCTCCTGCGCATCTGGCCTGTACCCCTGTTCTTGTATAAATAAATAAATAAATCTTTAAAAAATAAATAAAATGAATTGGAATGAATATTTATAAATTAAAAAATTATATTAATGTCTAACTTGCCAAGTAATCATTTAGGTGTCTAATGTCATAATTCAGACATAATTCAATAAAATGAAATATTTTATTTTTACATTTATTTCTTTATATATTTATGCATACAAGAACCCAGAGGTGTGGGGGGTGAGAGCATTCACCAGAGACAGAGTGGGGAGCAGAACAGGTAGATTGACGAGGGAGCAGCAGGCGGTACAGGAGAGGTCTGCTGCGCCATGTGGTTGCTCCCTGGCTGGCCCGGGTGATCAAACTCGTGCTGCAGAGGCTGCAAATAGCTTCACAGTGCTGTGCTTAAACCCCTTGCTCCACCAGAGAGTCCCCAGAAAAATATTTTAACAATCTCTAGACCAATAATAATGCAAAAATCATGTACTTTAAAATTTAGCAGCCACAGTAAAATTATAAAAAGAACATACACAATTAATTGTAATAAGATAACATATAGTCTTTATCCAATATACCCTACGTTTTATTAATTTAACATGTAATAAATATGTTAAAATATTAATGACATCTTTTAGCTTCATTTACATTAGTTATTAAATATGCACCTTATATTTTAAACTTACATCGTATTTCATATAAGATAATATGTTTTCATCAAATACATAATTCATATTTAGATTTAAGTTTTATAATAAAAAACAGAATTTCATATACCTTAGTATCCCAAACATGCTTAAAAGTTTTATAATATTTGAGTCAAGTGCTCCGAAGTAATTTCTTTCAATATTCACACAAATATTAACAAAACCGGCTCATCATTTTTGGAACACCTGATTTGTCTTTGAAGAAAAGCATGCTAATTTCAAAACTCCATCTGTCTAAGTTAAGTAAATTGACTAACACTCAGGTCAACTCATTATTTAAAAATTCACATTCAAAGGGGTGTTGTAAAGAGTAAGTAAAACTAACTTTATTAATATCAAAAATTATTCTTCACTTGCTTTTATGGTATAGTCAATTTATATGATGTTGTCATTTACAATTAAAATCTTTTGCATATTGATTTATTTTAGAAAATGCCATAAATCATAGTCGATGATTAGGATATGAAAAAGTTTCAATTACAACATAAATTTTCTTACCTGTCCAAATTTACAAATTACTTTTTTTCAAATTTAGCTCTCCTATGTGCCACTTATTATCCATGAAAAAACAATTCTTGCTGCCATTTCTCTTTAATTATTAAATACTTAGCAAGCATTCCTTCATTTCAAGAAAATCCTGAATTTGAATTAACAGTATGGTAAATTATTCTGAATCTATTTGATATATCATTCAATAAGCAATGAAAAGCTTTGTGTAGATTCATGTAGATCCAAAAGTTAGTCATTTTTAAAGTATTATTTGCAAGGCAAGTATACTGGCAACAAATTTCTTTTAGGAAATCTTTACTTCCCCATCCATTTTTTTTAAAGATGTATTTAGTTATTAGTACAAGAACTGGGGTGTAAGCAAGAAGTGCCAGGGTGGGGTGAGAGGATTCACCAGAGAGAGTGGGGAGCACACTGCTGAGGGGAGCAGCGGGTGAGGCAGGGAAGCTCTGCTGCACCATGTGGGTTGCTCCCTGGCCTGACAGGGATGGAACTTGTACTGCAGTGGCCAGCAATAGCTTGATAGCACTGTCTTTAACCCTTGTGCCACCAGGGAGGCCCTCTTCCCCTTCACTTTTGAAAGATAATTTTGAATGTTCAGAATTCTAGGTTCATCATTATATTTTTCTCTCAACACTTTATTATTTTTTAAATTTTTATGTCATAAGTACCATTGAAAGCACACAAATTCCAGTAAGTCTTAAAGTCTCATGTATTCTAACTTCCTTTTTTGGTACACTCTTTAAACTTTTTAGTAACTGATACAGTAAATATTTGTTTTGACATTTCCAGGAATTATATAAGAACTATTCAACAAAACACTGGAGTATATTGAAAACATTTTCTAAAGAAATTTAAACCATTCCAACTATGCAATACAAAAGTAAGTTTATACAGTTGTGACACTGGAAACTCAATTATGGTTTATGAAATTACCTTTTACATATTTTTGATACTAGTAAAGATTCAAGTATTTAAATCAATTCTTTAATTTTTATTTTTTTAAGGAATTATTTTTTTTTAGAGGCATGTTTATTTATTTATTTGTTTGTTTGTTTGTTTGTTTGTTTGTTTATACAAGCACTGGGCACAGTCAGAAGCACGGGAGGGTGAGAGGATTCACCAGAGCCAGAGCGGGGAGCAGAGCAGGCAGAAGGACCGAAGTACACTGCTGAGGGGAGCAGCGGGCGGCAGGAGAGGTCTGCGCGCCATGTGGGACCCTCCTCTGGTGGCCGGGGAGCGGCCGGGGATCGAACCGGCACCGCAGAGGCCGCGGTCAGCTTCGCAACCCAGCGCTCAACCGCTGCGCCACCGGGGAGGCCCCAATTCTTTAATTTTTAAATATTACACGTAAATGTATCGCTTCCTCAGCACTAGTATTTTCTTTTTTGTAAATATTTATTTATTTATGCATGCAAGAACTGGGGTGCAGACAGGAGGTGCAGGCGGTGAGAACATTCACCAGAGAGAATGGGGAACAGAACAGGCAGATCCACTGAAATACACTGCTGAGGGGAGCAGCAGCAGGCAAGTCAGGAGAGGTCTGCTGTGCCATATGGGTTGCTCCCTGGCAGGCCGGGGATCAAACTCTTACTCAGTGCCAGGCTATAGCTTGATCTTTTTTTACCTTTTGATTCCCATTTTTTAACGTTTTGACCCCCTCAATAATAAATATTTCACTCTGCCCTCTCTTTGCTTGTATTGTTTGTGAGAAGTTGTAATAAATCTTAAGAAGTTTTTTCCTTAAACTTACTTCTTTTATTATTTTTTCTTTATTTTCAAATTTCTATATTTTGAAAACGATATGTCTAGGTGTTTTTTGTTTGTTTGTTTGTTTGTTTGTTTTTGTTTACCCTTAGCATTCACTGAGATTCTTGGATGTATGTTTGAAGGTCAAACATTAATTTGGGGAAATTCTCATTTTTGTTTTAAATATTTATTCTGTTCCTTTATCCTTTTCCTCTTCTTCTGGTATTCCCATTACACTATATTAAGCCTGTCATAATTGTCTCACAGACCGTGGGTGTTATTTTCTGTTTTTCCCCTGTCTTTATCCTCTGAGGTTTTCAGTTTTGGAGGTTTCTATTGAAATATCTTCAAGCTCAGATTTCTGCCTCAGCCATGTCCATTCTGCCAATAAGCCCATCAAAGGCCTTCTTCTTGTCTGTTAACAGTGTGTTAATATTCAGTGTATGTACATGTGCACATAAACATACATGTGTGTGAATGTGTGTGTGTAAGATCCCCAAAGGCAAAGATTTCTTATCTGTATTTGCTCAATATTATAATTTCATTGTTTACCCAAACTTGATGGGCTCACTGCCTCTCTTGCTCTGTCTCACTCTCTCTCTGTACACACACACACACACACACACACCCCACATGTATACACACACATAGGTGCATAGAATCTTAAACACATGCCTCATCTAAGGTATCAGGGAAATCTTCCCTCATGAAATGATATTTGATCAGAAAAATGAGCAGTGAAGATAAGTAACTAAAAAAAAAAAAATAAAACAACAAAAACGGAGAACAGATTTTTTTCATGAAGGGAACAGCATTGGCAAATGTCCTATGGAGGCAGATCACACGAAATTCTTAAATAATGGAAAAAACAGTATCCAAAACACAAACCCAGTGAACATAAGAAATAAAGCTGGGGGATAAAGTCAATTCTGTAAGGACTCTTAGGGAACGCTAAGCATTTCAATTTTTATTCCAAGAGGAATAGGAAGCTATTGAGTTTTTAGGTTATAAATATGTGCATTTTCTGAGATGTGGAATTGACAGAGATACCTTGTATTATAACAGTGATGATACATATCTTTTTGCTTTAAGATCATGTGTATTTAAAATTGCATAAAGACTGCATCCTTGTTCCCAATGGGATGTACACCATACCAAATTGAAATTCTGCCTTTTATTACTTCATTTCAACATGAATCATTAAAATCACCCTCTTACCTTGTATACAACCATACTGTAAAAGGCAAAGGAGGCTCACATTTTAACCATCCTCTTCTTAATATTGAGTATTCATCATAATTCAGACAAATATCTTTGCCTTGAATATAATCAAATTAAATATTCTAGAACTCTTTTTTAAAAAAAATATTTATGTATTTATGCATACAAGAACTGGGGTACAGGCCAAAGATGCGGGAGCAAGATGATTCACCAGATCCAGAGCTGGGAAGCAGGATAGGCAGATTGACTGAAATACACTGCTGAGGGGAGCAGCAGGCGAGACAGGAGAGGTCTGCTGCACCATGGGGGTAGCTCCCTGGCCAGCCAGAGATCGAACTCATGCTGTAGAGGCTGCAGATAGCTTCATAGCGTGGTGCTTAACCCCTTGTACCACCAGGGAGACCCCATCTAACTACAACTCATATCAAAGGCACTGCTTTCAATCCTTCAGTTCTATCAAAGTACAGTTGACCATTGAACAATACCAGGGTTAAGGCTGCCAAATCCTGCATAGTCCAATATCCACATATAACTTTAGAAAATTATGTTATTTTTCGAGGTAACTTTGGGTTGCAGCACTACATATGATTTAGGGATATAGATTCACACCTCTTCAGACATATGTCGCTACATGCCCAGAATCCTCACCGTAGTCATCTGAGCCTTCTCTCTTCTTTATTCTCTCTTCCTCCTCCTCTTGTTTCCTCAATTCTACAATCAGATTCCTAGGTTTTGTTTTGTTTGTTTTTTTTTGTTTTTTTCCTAGGTTAGTTTTATTTGTTCTTGGCTTTGTTTCTTTATAGTCCATATATGAGTGAAATCATCCTGTTTTTGTCTCTCTTCTTCTGACTTATTTCACTTAGTATAATCTCTTCCACTTTCACCCATGTTGTCACAAATGTAAAGATTTCATCTTTGAGTAATAGATGAGTAATATTCCATCATGTGATATACAGATCTTCTTAATTCACTCCTCTGTCACTACACACTTCCATATTGTGGAACAGTATAAATAGTGTTGCAATGTACATAGAAGTACATGTATCCCTTCAAATTAGTGTCTGTATTCTTCAGATAGATACTAGGAGTGGAATTTGAAATAATTTTTGAGTGGCCATGTGTTGCTATATACTTTTCCTGTTAGTATTGCTTAGTACCGTATTCTGTAGGTCATATAGCTAGTCTCTTCATTTTTGTCTATCTCCAGGCATTTTTAAATTTCCCTTTTGGGGCCTCCCTGCTGGCCTAGGGGTTAAGGCTCAGCACTATCACCCATACTGAGTCCAATCCCAGCCTAGGGAGCTAACCCACATATGGCACAGCAGACCTCTCCTGTCTCGCCCACTGCTCATATTTCAGTAGATCCGCCTGTTCTGCTCCCCACTCTGTTACTGGTGAACCCTCTCACCCCCCTCACCTCTGGCCTACACCACAGTTTCTATAAATAAATAAATAAATAAATAAATAAATAAATAAATAAATAAACAAACAAATAAATAAATAAATGTTATTAGTCAAAAAAAGTCTCCCTTCTGATTTTTTTAGCCCAATATTCAGTAGCATGTTGTTTAGTCTGTACATATTTGAGATTTATCCCCTCACTTTCTTTTTTGTACTGATTTATATTTTGATATCTTGTAATAAAAGAAAATACTTGATAGGATTTCTAATGTAATCTGCACTCTCTACTGTATTTTTGCAATGATATAAGCTAGAGGAAAGAAAATGGTTTTTAAGAAAATCATAAGTACTGTACCATATTTAATGATAAAGTATACATCATCTATTTATAAGAAAATCTGTCTGAGAGGTCATGCAGAGTGCAAATCTGTATCATGTAAGTGGCAACTGTAATTCAGTCCTCCACACACTCTATGAATTAAGTGATATTAGCCTCGTTTTAAATATTGTGAACTTAGGTATGTCTTTCTACCTACTCCAAATTAAAAGGTGACCCTCATCCTACACACTGTAATCATTTTAAACAGTGGGAATCCACAGCCCTTCCTGTCTCTCACCTTAAAGTTGTAGCATTTTTTATCTTCTATAGGAAAACAGAGGTAATGGAATGATCATAAGTTCATGTTCCACGAAATACATGAAAAAGTCAAGCTGGTGACAATGTTTAAAAACAGTGTTCAGTCTTAGGGGTGTATTTAACTAAGGCAGTGTCTTAGGATCTATGCAAACTAGTAGAGACTGTCATCAGATGAGAATAGGAAACCAAGTGTTCAATGACATGTCTTTTTCAATGACCATGATAAAGTATTTGGGCTGAAGGTAAATTTAGAAGAGGTTATTCCATCAGCAGTAGCTTTCAGTCCCCCTAGCAATGCTTAAGAAAGTACCAAGGAGACTAAAATAAAAATAATTACTAATAGAATGGCTTTAAGCTTAGGCATTCACTATAGTTAAATACAGAATAATTGTTTTAGAATTGCTGAGGGATTCTGTGCTGGCTAAAATTTAGACTATAAGGTCACAAGGTTATAATCTCTTCTTGTATTCTTTCTATTTTCTGACTTTTTAAAAATTATTTTTACCTCTCTCCTTTCAAAGAGGATCTTAAGGAAGCTCATTAGCAGCTATAATAAAAATCTGGAGCCTGACAAAATTTTGTTAAATACTTACTATTCCACACAATACTGTGACCTTGACTAGTGCTACAATATCTTAATAATTCTTCCCGTCCTCAAAAGAAGGGGTTGATTTTTTAAAGTATTCTACCATTAAAAGTTATGAAAGTAAATCAGATAATGTACTATTAAATATCTGAGACATAATAAGTATTCATTGATAAATGAATGATTACATGGTATTTTTTTTACACTTCTAGTCAATTATTTAATAGGTAGATGTTAGGATAAAAATTTGAAGAGTGATGAAATAAAAATACAAATAGCACTTGGGAACACTGTCATTATACTTCATTTTTCTTGAGCATTGCTACATTGTGTTCCAAGCCAAAACATTTAGGTAAGTTTTGTTGGTTTGTTTGTTTGTTTGTTTTTTAAAGAACAATGTTATGTCTGAACATAATCTATCATATTCAGGTACTTAATTTAGACAGGAAGTATCTGACCTAAATCTTTTGCATGTAATTGAGGGGTTGAATAAAATGTCTTCCTAGGTGTAATTTTTCTTTAACAGTAGGTTGCTAGTTTTTTGATTCTGTCCCATGTCTAGTTTTTACTTCTAGGCTAAAATTTTGTGAGCACAAAACTACCTTCCATCATGTAAAATTATAGTTATTATGTGACAAAAAAAAATCCAAGTATTTTCAGCTAAAAATTTACATCAATTGCTAATAGATCTTATATCCTTAAAAGAAACATATATGCCACCTTCCAATTTAGGTTTTCTATTTCTAGTACATAAACCCCAATAGCAGATTCATTTAAAGAACTGTAACCCCATAAGGACCTGGCTTATATTAATGAGGAGGAACACATTCTGATTAGTTTTGATTAAATTAGAAATATTATATTGCTTTCCTGAGACATAATAAAAGTAGACCTTTCATAGGTAGTGGGACTTAACTTTGCCCTTAACCAGCTGCTCAGCATTACCGATTCCGATGGAATTTAGCTCTCTTTGGAAATTAACAGTGCTGGCTGAAATTAAAGACATTTTCATAAGAGAAAGAGATCTTGACTTTTTTAATACCAAGGAACATAATTTTACAGTCCTTTCTTTGGCATATGATATTTTTCAGCAATAATTATTACTCTGTTGACCCAGAAGCCCACAGAGTTATAGCTATGTCTTTTTCCTTGTAATAACTAAAAAGATTTACATATTATTATATAAAATGTACTGAAGTAAGGTCAAAATTCTGATAAAGAAGTAGAAACTTAGAGGCCACTCTGTCTCAGCTGAAGCTTATATTGTTCCAGAACAACTAAAAAGGCTGATAATAGAGCTTTTTCTCCCACTAAAGTAATACTTCCCCCCTTTAAAACTGCCAACTGAATAAAAAGAACAAAACCTATGCATTTCCATTAGGCCCTTCTTCTGTCCTGTGTGGTTACACAGAGCAATCTAATAGTTTTTCAAAGATACTGCTGTTTTCTTAACTCTATAGGAATTCCAAGTATATGTAAGGGTTTCAGTGGGCATCCCTAGGAAGAAAACTATTGCTAATAGCTTATCCTGAACACTTATGGCCCAATATGGTATACTGCATAAATCACTTTTGAGTATATCCACTACATTGAATGTTTAAGAGTCCCGTTTTTCTTTTTTTTTTTTAATTGATTGATTGATTGATTGATTTATACAAGAACCGGGGTACAGGCCAGATGCATGGGAGGGTGAGAGGATTCACCAGAGACAGAGCAGGGAACAGAACAGGCAGACTGACAAAATACACTGCTGAGGGGAGCAGCGGGGGAGACAGGAGAGGTCTGCCGCGCCATGTGGGACCCTCGCCGGCCAGCCGGGATCGAACCACAGCAAAGGCTGCGAACAGCTTCACAGCACTGTGTTCAACCACCTGCGCCACCAGGGGAGACCCGAGTCCCATTTTTCTTTGATCCTCTTTTCTTCTCTTCCTTTGTATCTCTCCTTGACAATACCTCTGTTGCCCCATTCTAAAGCAATTTCTCAAGGTTCTTAGTTCCATCATGTAACAAAATGGTCATTTATTCCAGATTCACTGGAACTGGCTCTCCATAAACAATAGATGTTATTCCTTCTGATTAGAAGGAATAATAATAGTAGACTCTACATCAGAATATTAAAAAAAGATCAATTATATTAGTGGTACTTTTAAATCTTGTTTTATCTATCAGCCCCAGAAGTATGGTATTCTGTGTTTGTTTATATTTTGTATTTGCCTTTTCGGTATTGATTTCTCACAGTGCCAACTATATTGAGTCTGTAGTCTTAGTCTCTATATTCTTGATTTTATGGTATTTGTAACATTTCTGACTGGGCAAAGACTGCCCCTCCCAGGACTAGTCGATCTTTGAGAGAACAACCTATCAAAAGTTCTCCTTTATCTAAGTATCAAACAATAAACTATTATTTTTCCTGCCTTAAATCAATTCAGAGTCAGGTAAAAGACAACTAGAAAACACCCATATAGCCCAGAGACCAGCAACATTGTTCAAAGTATACCATCCTACATAATTTACCCTGCCCAGCCTTGTGTTTTCTTTCAAAAACCCAACAAAGTTCTGGCCTTAGTTCCCCTCTTACTCCTTATGCTGCCTTCTGACCACATCATGACACCTATTCCTTGTGAGGCATGCTTTGCCCCCTTCTCTTGGGAAATATAAGTAATGAAAGTTTTCTTTCAATGGCATGAAACTTTCCATGTTGTCAGTCAATCACCTTCACAAATTCATACCTGGGCAGACTGTGTGGATATGGGAAGAAAAGGAAGGATCTCAGGGATAGAGAATATTTAATACTTCTGTGCTCATGCAACTGATATGATTTCAGATTATATAAACTCTATATCCCTAAAGTCCACATTAAGACATTTCAAGTTCCTGTCTCAAAAACCTAAGCATACCAAACACAGAGTTGCTCAAATTCTGGTGACTAGCCTTATCCTTTGTGCTAATTGCTGTGTCCAGAAGACACACTAGCAGTGCAGGTGGGACAAGGTTGGCAGGTGAGAAGTTTAAAATGCCACACTCTGGGGCCTCCCTGGTGGTGTAGGGGGTTAAGATGCAACCTATGAAGCTATCCACAGCCACTGCAACACGAGTTCAGTCCCCACCCAGGGAGCTACCGATATGGCGCAGCAGAACTCTCCTATCTTGACTATGCTCCCCTCAGCAGTGTATTTCAGTCAGTCTGCCTGTTCTGCTCCCCACTCTGTCTCTGGTGAATCCTCTCACACACACCCCACACCTCTGGCCTGTACCCCAGTTTTTGTATGCATAAATAAATGTCACATGATGGAGTGTAAGTCCTTTCTGTCATCAAGTGTTGTTATAGAATGAAAAACTATGTTCTAATCTTTAAGAAATTATGCACTGAGGAAAGTCTCATTTAAGAATTAGATATTCTGGAAAACGTTGCTGAGGCATAGGGAAAGAGCAGATTGCCGATTTGAGGCTTGTTAACAAGAATCTACTGTAGAAACACAGAAGATCACGGCCCCCAACTAATGAATATTGTAGCAGGGAAATGGCATGACAGGTTCCTTCTTGTTCCAACTGAGTCTGTTTCTGCAAGAACAAAAGGTCAGTTGTGCTAAAGATATTGAGAGAAGCATGGTTTGGACATGCCTTTCAGTGCACCAGAGTTCTCTGGCTGCTGTGGAATTGATTTCTTACACCAAGACCAGATGGTGGCAGGGAAAAAAATTATGTTAGAATATGGTCTTCTATTTGCCAAGAAGGAGTGATAACACAATCACCCTTAAGCGAAGAGATGATTCTTCAGTAGCCCACAGAGCAAAACTTTTATTTAGGAATAAATTTGCTCATTAAAATGATAATAAGCCAACAATTACTCATTGCACCAAATAAAACTTTTAAATAATAAATAATTGGTTAAAAAATCAAGTATATTTGACCAAAAGCAAATGGATCAATTTTAATATCTGTCCACTTTGTGGCACAGAATAATTTGTTTCCTCCACTTTGAATATTTTCTGTGCATATGTAAGTGTATCTAGTATATAGTGTCTTTGCTTCTCAAGAAGAATTTTTTAAAAGAAATAGAGAAAAATCCCTTTGCTACACCCTCCATTCAAAAACAGCCATTGTAAATATTTCTCCCCCATAGAAATCTTAAAAAAAAAAAAACTTAACATCAGTGCATACCCATCATTTTGCCTTTCATGTTGGTGAGGGGAATAAAAATTTAATGTAATTGCTATTTTAAATTGCTCTTATTTTTCTAATGTTTTTAGAGGTTTAGGGAATATACTTGTTTTCATGTCCTAAATTTTAACAGATAGTTACCTTTCCAAGCTATGTGCCATGACTCTGTGTGCATATATATATACACATATGTGTGTATACATACATGCATACAAATACATGAATATATACATATGTATATATATATATATATATAGTATTTTAACAGATGACTGATTTGGATGGATGGATGGATGGATAAAGAGAGAGAGAGAGATAGGCAGGCAGGCAGGCAGGCAAATAGATGAGGTATTTTGGTACTCAGCTGGGTCATTAGAAAATATTTAGTCTTAAACTCTAATTTTTACATAAGAAAAAGGCAGTTCTAGTCCTATGTATGTGAAATAAGATATCTAATTAAAGTGACCTTAAATTTTATATGACTCTAAAATGCGTGTTGGTTTTAGTTTGTTCAGCTTTTTCCTTGTTAAGAAAGTAGGGGTTATGAATTCCTTATGTCTGGTCCAGAATTTGGTTGGCCATTATTTTAATTTTTATTTATTACTATACTTAGATTATGACTTTTGGAAGGAATACATAGGTGTTTTGGATAATATATTTCCTGCCTGACAATTTTTTTTTCTTGTTGAAAATATTGATATGTTTTGATTTAAATTTGTCATCTACATTTTTATTTTCTCTTAGTCTCACCTTTGTTTTTTCTTTTCCTTGTATTTTTCTCATTAGTTAAATCTGTATTTTTCACCATTCAATTTTCCTAGTAGCTTGTTTATTTGCCTGTTTTTACTCTGGTTTATGTTGTTTTCTAGAAATTACCTATTTCAATCTCCCCCCCTCCTTTTCCCCTCTGGCAACCACCTTTCTGTTATGAGAGTCTAAGGACCTAATTTTGTTTTGTTTTGTTTGCTTTTTTCTTTATATTCCACAAAATAGTGAAATGATGTGATATTTGTCTTTCTGCGTCTAAGTTATTTCACTGAATACAATTCCTGAAAATTCATCCCTGTTGTTAAAAGTAGCAAATTTAATTTTTTATGGCTGTGTAGTATTCTCTGGACAGCGTCTATATTAACTGATATGTATAGATAATTGGCATTCACAGTAATTATTTATTTAGCTAAATTAATATGTGCCATATTTGTTACTAGTTTCTATTTTATACCTTCATTCTTTGTAACTATTTTTTTAAAGACTTATTTATTTATGCATACAAGAACTGGGGTACAGGCCAGAGATGTGGGGGATGAGAGGATTCACCAGAGACAGAGTGGGGAGCAGAACAGGCAGATCTACTGAAATAGAGGGGAGCAGCAGGCGAGGCAGGATAAGTCTGCTGAGCCATATGGGTAGCTCCCTGGCTGCGGAGAGCTGATAGCTTCATAGGTTGTACCTTAATCCCTTGGGCCACCAGGGAGGCCCATGTAAATTATTTTTGTCTTTGTTATTCTGTAGAGTTATGTTCTCATACTTTGTTTGTTTGCCTGTTTCTTTTTGGCTTCCCTGAATACATTGTGAGATTTGAGTTTTGTACCAATTTGGAAAAGTCTAATGCAGTATCTCTTCAAATATGGTTCTCTATTAATCTCTCCCCACTTCCTCTTTGATTCAAATGACAATTAATATCTGTATTCATTGTCCTTTATTTCTTGTGTTCTTTTTCTATGTTTTTGCTTTTGCTTTGTGATTCAATTAGAGTATATTCTTTTGGCAGGTTTTTAAGGCCACATTTTTTTTTTTTAATTGGTTGTGGGCCTCCCCAGGTGGCACAGGCAGTTGAATGCAGCTATTTGAAACTGTCCACAGCCTCTGCAGCATGAGTTCGATCCCGGCCGGCCAGCAAGATTCCCACAATGCACAGCAGACCTCACCTGTCTCTCCTGCTGCTCTCCTCAGCAGTGTATTTCAATCAGTCTGCCTTTGTGTTCCCTGCTCTGTCTCTGGTGAATCCCCTCACCCTCCCACAGATCTGACCTGTACCCCTGATCTTGTATGCATAATTTGAATAAATAAATCTTTAAAAAATAAAAAATAAAAAAAATCAGTTGTGTTTTTCTGGGAAATCTATTAGATGAAATAAAGTTTTTACTGTTGTATTTTTCAGTTTTAAATTTTCCTCTGGTATTTTCTAATAGATTATAATTTTCTAGTGAAATTCTTTTTCATCTCATGTATTTCCTTACAAAATTTGCTGACTTTATGTTAAAGTAAACTTTTATTATAATGTTCATCTACATCTACTTCTTGGCTTTTCCACTGAAGTATTTGTAAATTCATATTTACTCCACACTAAGCAAAAAGTTTATGACATGAAAACAAAGTAATAGCATAAGGTTGAAAGGTCAACCAGTTTTCATCAATAATCTAGTGTTGAAAGAAAAGAAACATAAATGAAATTCAGAGTCCTCTAAGGTTGAGGGATGTTGATGAATGCCCCAGATATCAGATGTGAAGCTGAACTGTAAGTAAGGGTAACCATGAACTAGACCAGGTCATTAAATTTCTGATACCCAGCTTTGAGTAACTGAATATTTAGTTCTGGTGTGTATATAAATATATGTGCTGCTGTACAGTAAGATATAACTTGCAGAGATCCTGCATTTTTTAATAATCTTTTTTGTAATCAGGAAAAGAACTAAATGAAACAAACAAACAAAAAGTCCAGCAAGTGATCCAGATGCTTCAATAATCATTTTGATGAGTCATTATGTTACTGTGAACAGAATGTCTGAGATCATGTTTGTTTTACTTTAATAACATTTGTTTGACTAATCTTGTGATTTCCCCTTCTTTGATAAGATATTAAGAATTGTACTTGACACACATAGTAAATGTTTATCACATCGTAGGAAAAATACCTTTGTTTCAAGATAGTACACGTCTTCAAAATATTCATAGAAGTTATTTTAAATTTCAGTTGCTGTTGTAGAATATTTTGACTTTTGTGTTCTGCTTATCTTGGCCCTCACATTAGTGGAGAATGACATATTAGTGATAGTTGGTATTTCTTTTGATCTAACAATTGTATAGATTCTATAGGAATGAAGAACAGATAAGTAGTTCCATCAACAGATGGAGGGATCACTATGGGAGAATTAATCTACAAACAGTTTTCGTTCATTTCCTAAGCTGCTTAAAAATGAATGAGAAAATATTACTTTCTTTCTCTAGAACTTGAGTCTAAAAATGATGTAACACAATAACATCACTTGGAAATCTAATTGTCATCTGTAATATAGTAACTTAATATATAGTAACTAAGATTTGAAATGATCCTGTATAAAATATAGATCTAAAAAAACTGAACTTCCTTGCCCCACCTATCTTTGCTAATCTATGCACAGGTTGAAAGAAAAAAAAATCCTGTCACATCATTTTTGTGAACTCTTATGCCATTGTGACTTAAGAGTCATGTCCTATTTGTAACAATACACATAGAAATTTTTAGAAATTTTTAAAAATCTAAGTAAATGAGAAATTTTCTGTCAGAAAAGTGTTTGATAATATATAGCCTCTATTTTTATATAATCTATATTTAACTTATATATATAATATGAATATAACCTATATCTTTAATAAAAAACAAACTAAAATGCATTCATATAATATTATTTCATATAACTAGTACAATGTCTATTAAAGATTGATACTTTTCAAAGTAAGTATCAATGTAATATATTTAGCAAGCAAAGCACAAGTGGTTGAGCACAGTGCTATGGCGCTATCTGCAGCCTCTGCAGCGCAGGTTCCATCCCAGCGGGCCAGGAAGATACCCACATGGTGCAATAGAACTCTCCTGTCTCACCCACTGCTCCCCTCAGCAGTGTATTTTAGTCACTCTGCCTGTTCTGTTCCCCACTCTGTCTCTGGTGAATCCTCTCACCCTCCCACAGATATGGGCTATGCCCTGATTCTTGTATGCATGAATAAATAAATCTTTTAAAAAAAGAAACTAAAAATTAAAAAAAAAAGTTATATAATGACATAATTTACATGCAATTCACATGCAATGATTAGGTTTATTTCTAACATTATTGGTCATTGTCGAGTGGCTTTGTACAGAGAAGGAAACCACTGGGAAAAGAGAGGAGTTTACTTTTAAATTGGAACCAAGAAGGAAGTAATTATTTCATCAAGGAAGATTTAAAAGGACCCCCTTACTCACCCTGGAGAAAATGTAGTTATTAAAGTTTTGCAAAATTGTAATCAGCATAGCACTGGTTTGGAGAATATGCCCATACTGTTTAAACCAAGGTGAATGTTCTATAGTCATGGATTACAACAGGGTGCCAGCACAGATTAGATCTTCTTATATAAAATTAACTGACCATTGTTCATGGGGAACATACTATTTTAAATTATCCTTGAGTCATTTTTATCCATCGGAAACCAAAGACTTGTGAACTATTCAATGGTCAAAAGAAAATTTAAGATACTAAATTTGAAAATACAATGATGTCTTAATTTTTAAAATAATGCAATATCAAAATTCCTTAATTTTATAGCAATCAACTGCAATTTATCTTACATTTAACATAGGTGGTGAATATATTTAATGTGGTTGCTATAAGGTAGAGCTAAGTAAATTGTCTATTAAGGATCAGTATGTAGAACAAATGTATTAGTTTGTTCTCATAGTGTAGTCCAAATTATTCTTCATGATTAAGTCACATGAAATGTCATAAATAGTTGTGATATTCAGGTCCCAGTGTTGGGTAAAAGCTTTACAACTATTTGAAACTAAGTGTTTTCATGAGAATGGATTATTCTAGTTGAACAGACTCCTTACAAAATTTGACTTGTTATTTTTCCTTGCAATGATGATTCACAAATGTTATTTAGGACAAAAAAAAAAAAAAAGAGATACACAAAACCAGTAAGACAGCCCTTACTTTGCATAATAGTAGAGAACTATAAAAATGTCCATGTAAGTAGAAATTGTAAAGTTTCTTAACATAGGGATCTTGCTTAAAAATAAATTGGAAAGATTATGATTCATGACCTTTAAAATAAGTCAAAACATTAAAAAAATTCTCTGTCAGTTACACAGGCATGAAGAAATTAAAATAAACTAGTAAAATAAATTTATTTAGTATACTGTAACTAAAGCACTAGAAGCTTCTTTATTAAAATCTATTACTTATTAGTTAAAAAAATATTGGGAATAATTTACACAGTGCTTGCTTTCTTCTCATTGTTTCATTTACCATACAAAGTGTATTATAAATCTAAGTTTGGATCATCCTCCAACACTTTATCTTTTGTATCTTCAATGTCATGAAATACTTCTGAGAGTTCCTTCAATGTGAAGTTTTGCCAGTATCTTCCCTTTGGGTCATCTTCATCTTTCTGTTACAACAGCTTCCCTCATTTATGTCAATAACCTCATTCTCATAAAACTCCCCTGGCTTCATACTCAGTCTCTTGAACACTGGCACTGCAGTGTTCCCAAGGTCAACTATTTATTTTATGATGCCTTTTATATTCAATAGAAATCCTGCAAGTTATTTATACAGTGTGGTAGATATTCTGTCATGTTGTATACATACTAATTGTTACTTTCTCCCATGATGCTCTTAATGTCTATCACCCATTTCATGTGTTCTGATCATATCCAGTCCCACTTTACAAAATTTTACTTCTTCCCTGCACATTCATCTTTGTTGGCTATTTCTCTCTTTCAATAATGAGTTTTATAATAATATTGTATGGGTTCATTATTGAGAAATAAGAAGGCAATGCTACTACATGTTGTGCCTTCTATGCATGAAGAGAAAATAAATGTGCAGTGTCCAATCACAGGCAGACTCTGAAGGAAGGAATGGTATTCATCACTGATCATGATGCACACTTGCTTAGGTAGTGATTTGTGGACTCAAGAACTAACAGGGGACTTTGTACCTTTTTGCAATGCTCGTGGTTAATATGCCCTGGTAACTGACATTTGAACTGTGTTGTTGGGAAAACAGTATGGTATTTGATAAATCATAACTGAAACTTGTGCCTGTTGAAAACATACAGACCAATTGACTACCTTTAATTAATGTAGAGAAGTACATTTTCAAATAAATTTCTAAGTAGAAAACCAATCCCTTCTATATTTTTCTTTTTTTTAATTTATTTTAAAGATTTATTTATTCATGCATACAAGAACCAGGATACAGGACAGATATGTGGGAGGGTGAGAGGATTCACCAGAGACAGAGCAGGGAACAGAAAGGCAGACTGATGAAATACATGCTGAGGGGAACATGGGGAAGACAGGAGAGGTCTGCCATACCATGTGGGTATCTTGCTGGCCAGCCGGGATTGAGCCTCCACTGCAGAGACTGTGGAGAGCTTCACAGCACTGTGCTCAACTGCCTGTGCCACCAGGGGAGGCCCCCTCTATAATTTTTCTGATAACCTTGGCTAACTTTTACCATGGCCACATTCAAAAACCTCTGCTGAAATCCTACCTATAACTCAAAAGTTTGAATTTTGAAATATGATATGTTAACCAAATCATTTAATTGGCTTGTTTTCATATTCTGTAAAGTTATAATAACATCTACTTTCTGTGATTGATAGGAGAATGAAATGAGATCACAAATGCATAGTGATTGCACAGATATACTCTAAGACATCCCCATATTTTCTTATGAAAATTATGAAGAGAATTTCTTCAATCTCTCATCTATTCATTTTGTTGCATAGTGGCTTCTACAAAGCCAATATTAAAGATCTTTTCTCACTAACCTTGTGAGAATCACCGCTATACTAAAAAGTCTTGGCTCACATACAAAATTCCCTTTGGCAAGTCTTCTGACTGTCTGAGAAATTCAATAAAAAGGTCTTCCAAGTTATGTTAGTATGGTCATCAAAAACAATCTAATGAAGTTCCAAAGAATCAGACAGGAATTAATATGCGTGTGTGTGTTTGTGTTTGTGTGTGTGTGTGTATGTGCATGGTTAACAGCAACATGGTGGGAAGGTGGTCCAGTGCTCCGCTAAGCAGACAAGCAATTCTTTAGAGATTCCACATACCAATAATATTAACAGAGATATATCATTTTCTTCTGGTGTTTAAATCTAATTAATGCCACATGGAAAATGCCACAGTGGCCATATTTTCTGACAAACTCTGACGCCTATTTGAACTGGGTATCCATTAAATTGATTGAGCAGTGCAGGAATGATTATATATATTATATGTTGTATATGCATTACATATATATATATGTACATGTATATATATAAAATGTCAATAGCCATGTATTTTGTGTATGTAATTTAATATGGGAAATAATGCCAAAATGACAGTTTTCTTAGTTCAATATCAGTGACAGGATTCTGTTGTATAAATTATATTCTTAGATAAGACAAATATGAAAGTGTCCTTTTTCAATATGGAGCAAGAATTTACAATAGTCACTGGAAGGATTTTTTCCTTCTGAGCCATAGAGAAGAATGAACGGAAAAATTGGGATTTCAATGTGTTTCAATAAGTGAGCAGGAAAGAATGAGAGAAAACTAGAATAGCATGAATGAAAATTTTGGAGGAATCAAGATAGTTTTTGCTTCACACATTGCAGTATGGTTGTAGTTTCAATGACATAGTGGAGAGAGGATATAAGAATTGCAGTCAGGAAACAAATGCTATCTTGATAATTATGGTAATGGGAATAACCTAAAAGGACTCAGAGATTCCAAGCTGTTAAAGGGGAAAGTCTATTGCCCATTCTAAGGGTCTGCACCACTTGTATGCACAAAGGAAAGAAATAATTTGAGTGTGTTCAGATATTTTACAGATACATAGAAGAGGAAATGGGGAAAGGAACATTTCAAATAACAGACTTACAAACAAACTCTGAAATCTTCCATACCATCCTGGGCAAATGTCCAATCCAACAGGCTAGGCTCACTCAGGGCTGGGTGACTGAGGCCTGAAACCCAAGCTTCCAGACATATACTGACAGGAAGGTCAGGCAGGGCGCAATGGACTCAAAGAGGAGAGACTTGAAACTCACAAGATGCTATCCAAGATGGATAATCTACTATGAGATCAAGATGGTGGCTGTCATAGTCTCTGAAGACAGATGGGTCTTCATCCTTGCCACGTAATCTAGATGGTAGGGCCTTGGACATGCATGTGATAGGTATTTTAAACCCAATATATCTGCTCAGCTCTGCCCCTAGTTCCCAGCAATCCCTTCTCCACCACCACCACCACTCCTTCAGCATGTCTGCTAATGGTATGCTGGCAGCTGAAGTCTAAGGGGTATCTGAGATGTTGGTGTTGTAGAAGTGGGGGTGGGGGAGATGGCTCCTGTTCCTGTGGCTGCAATAGTGTTTCTACCTCTGCTCCAGGCTACCTCCTGTAATAATTAAACATTTCTGCATTGATGTCACTCAGAATTAAGTCCCATCACCAGAAATGCAACTAATAGCATTGTTAATAAATACCCCAGATATTCTATAATGGATCATTATGTTCATTTCCTAAATAATTATGTATTGATATGTTTGATAGCTAAGTGTTATCAAGTTAATATAAATATTTAATATTCTTTGAATGACTAACATATATCAGCTATAAAGCACTTTAGAAGTATAATCTATTTTATATTTTTAAAAATGGATTATGCAAAATTATAATCTCCATTTTGCATATTGAAAGACAGGTTTAGGAAACAAAATTGCCCAAGTTTCATGCAAGCGGTGAATCTTGGAATCTAAATTCCAACTCAAGACCTTGTGAGTATAAAGCAAAACAAAAGAAACAAATAAAATATACCATATTGCCAGAATCCCTGCCTTAAGTCAAGTGTGCTTATCTATGTGATTAGGAGATTGTTTATCTAGAGAAACAACAGACTCAAGAAAGACTAATAATACAAAAAAAAAAAAATAGTGAAGGAGATGTCAAGTTCAAATGAGTCAGAGAATTTCTTCTAATAGTGTGGTGAGAAAGAAGTAAATGTGGTGGAATACAGGCAGGAATTGAGAGCAAGTAGGAGGAATCTCAGTTTTATACAAAATGTAAGAAATGTGTCAGGTGAAAAAAAGTGCTAAGAGATCAATTTTGTTTACCTTTACTTTTCTAACTACAGAGGTAAATACTTTGAATCACAAAGACATTAGCAATACCTAGTTTAATATCATTTATTTTTTATCAGGAACAATGAGACATGATAGGCTATCAGCTTTTGTTTGTTTGTTTGTTTGAGTAGGTATACTCAAAGATTAACTTGTTCTTTCTGCAATACAAAGATATGGATAGACACACACACACGGGCATCTATCATGCTCTTGACTTTTTTGGAAAAGGAGTTTTATTGAGTACAAAGATATACAAAGAACCACACATATATAAAGTGTACAGTTTATTGATTTTTGCTCCTATACAGTCATCAGTGATGTCACCTGCACCATCAAGAACACAGACATAACCAAAACCTACTCAAGTTTCCTTGTGTTCCTTTGTTTCATGCGGGAAATGGAAAGTTGCTCAATGGGTGTAAAGTTTCAGTTATGCTGGATGAATAACTTCTGGAAATGTGGTGTGCAATGTAGAGCTTATAGTCTTCTTGACTTTTGAGGATGTAACTTCTGCCAACAGAGTTACTACGTGAACTGTATATTAAATACCATGTAGCTTATGTCACTACCATCATTTCTAAATAAAATTTGAAATCCTTAAACCATGCAAAAGTTGAATCCCTGGTGAAGTGAACCCACAGTTTTACCTCTGACTTCTACTGTGACCTTGAATAAGTGATAGTATCTGTACAACAAGGCTTGTAAGAAAAATTTAAGTTCCTTTCTATAAAGGTCCAAATGCTTAAGAATCAAGGTTGTAAATTGAATGCAACCCGCCTGGCCTCTTGCTTTAATAGAACCATTTAGTTGGATTGTTTCTTTAATAGTGAGAACAATTCTGTAAAACTTTGCTTCCTGCTGCGTCCATTGCAATTGCTTCCTATTTTCCTTCTGAAAGAAAGATTTAGCAAATTGGACTTTAGGCATAATACCCTTCAGAAAATATATCCTCTGTATTTTTTCATTGATAACTATTACAGAACTACTTAACATACCATGAACTAACAATCATTAAATTCTGCTTTACTGTTATACAGTGTCTGAAAAAAAAATGGCTACATGCATTTAGTTTGAAATGTTTTACAAGTTGTTTTAATAGCTTTGGAGTAGTTTCACAATATAATTTCTTTTAAGAGGGTTGAAAATAATATGGAATGAGAGATACACTGAAGTATTAACTCAAGAAATGTTAATACTTAAAGTAATTAAGTAACTTCGTGAAAATAAATACTTACTAATTATTTCCAAAGTGGAGTGGCATCCATTTTCTTCACTGGTAATGGGTGAATTTCATAACAGTTGATCTTGAAGATCAATTTTGTATTGGATATCGGAGAATGAGGCTTCCCATTTCTTGTCTGTATAAGAATAAATTGGAGCCTGCAAGACTTCTGTGCCCTCAGAACCATCACAAAACCATCTGCAGGTTGTTTTTCTCAACCCCTAACAGCAAATTTTCATTGATACTACCACTGATTTATTTTTCTCTTGCTCCTACATTTCTATTTTTTGTCCTCTTGCTATTCTCTCTAGCAGTCATCTAGCAGTTATCCAATTCAGTTTTACTGGATGAATGTAAAGAATTTGAGAGTAATCAATTCTATGAGCTACAAATTCTTCCTGTACATTTCCCTTGATGCTTCATCTAATCTGATGCACATGAGCCTGATGCCTGGCTACCAGTAACAGCATCTTCTTGCCTCAATGCTTTTCTGGCTGTGGTCATTTGAGCAAAATAAATAACTACTGTTTTAAGCCCTTAGGTTTTGAGATAGCTTGGTTATCAGCAATAGGTTACTGATATTCCCTCCAATACAGATATTTATGAACTCATACCATAATTCAGTTTATATCTTTGCCATCTTAAAACAATATAGTTGTAATACATATACATTTAGATAAGTCAATAAAGATACATTTACTTGGACAAGTAGCAATATCGTTGCACTGTATGATGACTGGGATTAAAATAATGCATTTGAGTTCTTCACACAAAGAATAAGTTTAACAAATATTGTTGGTCTTCTTGTTATAAAGTGATTCATCTTAGTAGTCCCCAGAAAATGATAGGCTAATTAGTACAAAATAGGTACTTTACTGAATGGATGGATGGATGGATGGATGGACAATATACTAAATTCAGGAATTGTCTGAGTAGATGATATTAGTTGACATATTAATACCGATTCAGATTTGCTAAGGAAGTTAAGAATCTGATCTAAAGGGACAATTTATATGCAGAAATAGATGCATTTGTGCATGTGCAGTCTAACCACATATTCTTAAATAATATTTGAAAATAAATAATGCCTGCAGTTTGACTTACCTCTTATTTGTCAATTGTAAGACTTTATTAAGTTAGTGTAAATATTATAAGGCCAAGTTGTTTTTACATTATTTAATAGGAATTGACATACTTTAGTGACTTTCAGTAGTTAATTTTTGTTCTGACATATTTATTGAAATAGTTGAGAATATTACTAATAAGAAAAAATGGGTAAGTAGTGATACAAATAAATATAAAATGTATTTTCTTACATATTGTTTAAATAGATTATCACTTTAGATTCATAAAGGAATGACTACATTTTATTTTTTTAAATATTTGTTCATTTGTGCATACAAGAGGTGGGGTACAGGCCAGAGATGTGTGTATGGGGGGAGGGGTGGTGAGTGGATTCAACAGAGACAGAGTAGGGCGCAGAACAGGCAGATTGACTGAAATACACTGCTGAGGGGAGCAGCGGGCGAGTCAGGAAAGGTCTGCTGCGCCATGTGGGTTGTTCCCTGGCTGGCTGGGGAATCGAACTCTCGTGCTGCAGAGGCTGCGGAGGCTACGGACAGCTTCATGGGTTGCATCTTAACCCCTGTGCCACCAGGGAGGCCCAGGAATGATTACATTTTAATTGAAGGACTTAAGGTGATCTTATATTTTTTTGTTGTTGTTGTTAAAAGATTAATTTTTGTGTCTCAAACAACTATTACCATTAATTTATATGGATAAATTTTTGAGGATACCCAAACACAAAAATTAACCCACCAAATAAATCATACCAAATAGGAACTTTCTACTTTCAGAGAGTGTGGGATAAAATTGAAATTTAATTTATCTGACTAGTTTCCCTTTGCAAGGTAGCATAATGATTAGAAATAGCTTACTTGAAACACTTGGTCCATAGTAATCCTCAATGAATTCCAGTCATCATCATCACCATGATCATCATCATCACCACCATCAATATTTATACTTGTTGTAATTAGGTGGAAGATTTTGGATGACTTGTTTTCTCTCTTTTTCATCAATTCCATAGTCACTCACTTTACCATAGAAAGCATGTATGTATATAATGAAAGAAACCAGAATGTGGGTCTTGATAGTGTGTCTTGTTTCAATCTCAAATGAGTTTCCAGACACTAAGAATGTCATTCTTCATGTACCAAATTATCAGTTACATCTCCAGCTACATATCTGATCTTTTTTTTTCTTTTCCCAAATAAATGGATGGACAAATTCTCGCTCGGGACCCAAACCTAAACTACCGACAATATACAGTAAGAAAGCATTTAAACATCCTCAGTCCCATAAAATTGTAAAAGTTTAATGACAATGACATCATATTTTAGATTCTACTACATAAATGTTAAGTACCACCACATACAGTAAAAAAAAAAAAAAAACAAACAACTAATCCTATAAATCCTATAAGTTACATTGCATGGAAAGAAGATTTAGGGAGAGTCACTGAGTGAAACCAATAGTTTTTATCATCCTGCTGAAGTTTTCCTTCTATAGCACTGATGCAGGTAATTGTAATTCTATTTTTTTAAGATTTATTTATTTATGCATAGAAGAACTGAGGTATAGGCCAGAGGTGCGGGAGAATGAGAGGATTCACCAGAAACAGAGTGGGGAGCAGAAAAGGCAGACTGACTGAAATACACTGCTGAGGGAAGCAGCAGGCAAGACAGAAGAGGTCTGCTGCACCTTGTAGGTATTTCCCTGGCCAGCTGGGGATCAAGCTCGGGCTGCAGAGCCTGCAGATAGCTTCAATGTGTTGTGCTCAACCCCTTGTGCCACCAGGGAGGCCCTTAATTATAATTCTTATTTGAAATGCATTTGAGAAAAGAAACTTCCCTTTCTGTCACATTTCCTCCATCTATACAGTGGAGGCCATGCACTTTTCATCAGGGATTACTTCCAAAATTAAATGACTATGTTTAGCAAATATGCTATGCCATATAATAACATAAATAATGATACTCCACCCTAAGAACATACAATAAAACTTAAAAAAAACTGTCTTATAAAGAGGAAAAGGGCAAAGTGATATTTCTTAAGTAATTATCATATGCAATTATCTAATATGTGAATAATAATAATAATAATAATAATAATTGTCATGTGAATTATCTTATATCCTCTCATGACACGAGATTTGATGCAAGATTGGAAACTGAGGTCAGGATAATTAAATATATTGCCATAAAATTGCAAAACCACAAGGCCTTCTTTTCATAAGAAATATGTGAGGGCATAACCTCTCATGCATATTCTAATTCTGTTGACACAAAGATTTAAGTAATGGATCTACTCACCCTATAGAAATTAAATCTCTTTGAAATCCTGGCAAAGGAAGAGTAGTGTTTCTTAATATTCATGTTTTTTTTTTTCTGGCAAATTAATTAATTGCTTGGCAAACAAAAAAATATGAAAGAAAATTCAACCTCAAACCTATGCATGTAAGTCATCCTCTTGGTGAGCTTGCCAATGAGAAAATTGCCTGTAATTTAAGTGAAGAGTTTATCCTGTCAAAGGCATTAAATCATCCAAGTTGAGCAAGTTTCAAGACAAGTAAATATGTAAGAAAATTGGGATTTGAAAACAAAATGCTATCCTCATTTCCAAACTGATCTTAGCAACTTCTAGCCATATGATCTTATCATAGTAACCACAGCTTTTCTGTTGTTATAAGAATGCCTCTTAGGATGTTTTAGTTAGAATTTCAGATATTTTACATGTATACAAATTGTCATGTATTGTAGCGTTGCTCAATAAAGTGGTATGAACTGTAGCGTTGCTCATTATGAGTAACATTAAAATGTCTCTTAGATGTTGTCTGACATGCTATGAATATTCAGTGATAATTCCTATTCTAAATGAGAGAATTGAGAATGTGTCATTTACCAATTTACTATCTGCTTCCCAGCACCTGCAAGGGACCAAATCACTTACAAGAGATGCAGTATCATAGCTTAATAGTTAAGTTACTGTGGCAATTTTCTGCTGTTGTTGCTGTGGCTACTATTCCTCGTCCTCCTTCTCTTATCATCTTTATCATCATCATAATAAAAATAATTTAGATAGCAAAACACTTAATCCAGAAAAAATAACTTTATAACAAGAATAGTATAATTGGGTTAGAATATGCATGCATGGAAAGCAATCTAGCAGGGATTTTACAAAGTCAGAGATTTGTCATACTGTAATATATAATTTTAATTTCATAGCAAGTAGAATTACCTTATGAAAGTTGCTAAGCAAACACTAGATCTCAACAAATCTTGTCTAATAATAAAGTCACTTTGTCTATTTCTTCAACAAATATTTTCTGAGTACATCTATGTGTCCAGTTCTTTTTAAAGGACCAGGGATAGCCATACAAATAAGAGAGGGCTCAAACAGAAATATAGCCTAGGACACCACTTGCCAAGCATCAGTACCCAGAATGGATAGCATGGAATTCCATGGGGGAGACAATAACTAAATAACAAAAAACTTCAGAAAAAAATATGCTATCTTTCTGAATAGAGAAAAATTAAATTGTTATACAAAGCATTGCAGTGAACTTTAAGATCTTTCACTTTGATTATTCAACTTCAGTGATAGCAATTTGAGTGCAAGTTTCATGAATTGTTTGCACTGCTGGCCATCATGAAAGCAATTCAAGTCCATCCATGTATATGAGATAATGTGAGATTAGTCTGCACTAGTAAATATTACATGATCTAAAAGCATCTTGAAATCCCAAGCACTTTCATGTTGATCAATTTATAGGAAAATCCCTGAAATTCTTGAGCTATGAATCATAATAATCTGATTTTATACCTGAAGAAACCAAAGCATAGATTAGGTTGTGAAACATGCTAAATATCTAACATAAAACTGATGTAAAATTACAGAAGCTGGAATGGAACTTGTGTGTGTGTGTGTGTGTGTGTGTGTGTGTGTTAATTTTTACTATAAGGATTGTCTCCCGTGATTCTGGAGGCTGAAAAATCCAAGATCTGCAGTTATCAAGCTGAGCACCTACGAGTGCCAGTTGTATGACTGCAGTATGAGGTATGAAGTCTAAAAATGGGGACAATCAATGACATGAGTCCCAGTCCAAATCCAAATCTAAAGGTAGGAGACTGATGTCCTTCCTAGCTAGAAGATAGGCAGAAAGAATTCTTTCTTATTCAGAATCTTATTCTAAATTCCACTTAGGATTTCTATTCATTACACTGAAGATGAGACCCATCCATGCTGGGAGAATAATTGGTTTTATTTAGTCTACCAATTCATTGTTAACTATCACCCTGAAATACTGTGTGTGTAACATACACACTCATGTATGTAATGCACACATGCATATAAAACACACACAGAAATAACATTTAATTTAATAGCTGGCTATTCCATATCCCTGTCAAGTTAACACATAAAATGAACCATCACAGGAACCTAGATCTTTGTGATTCGATAGAAATTGTATTTTATTTTATTTTTTTAAAGATATATTTATTTATGCACATAAGAATTGGGGTACAGGACAGAGGTATGGGGGATGAGAGGATTCACCAGAGACAGAGTGGGGAACAGAACAGGCAGATGTACTGAAATACACTGCTGAGGGGAGCAGCGGGTGAGTCAGGAGAGGTCTGCTGCGCCATGTGTGTAGCTCCCTTGCTGGCTGGGGGATCGAACTCGTGCTGCAGTGGCTGCAGGTAGCTAAAAATACAATCCAAAAGATCAATGAAACCAAGAGCTGGTTCTTTGAAAAAATCAATAAAATCGACAAAACCCTAGCCAGGCTCACAAAGGAAAAAAGGGAGAAAGCAGGATCACAGGATCACAGGATCACAAATGAAAGAGGAGAAATCACAACGGACACAGCAGAAATCAAAAGAATAATCAGTAACTACTATGAACAGTTACATGGAAACAAGTTCAACAATCTAGAGGAGATGGACAAATTCCTACAACTCTACAATCACCCAAAGCTAGATAAAGAAGAAATAGAACACCTAAACAGACCAATTACAAGCAGCGAAATTGAAATGGTAATCAAAAACCTCCCCAAAAACAAAAGCCCAGGACCTGATGGATTTACAAATGAATTCTACCAAACATTCAGAGACAAATTAGTGCCTATCCTTCACAAACTCTTCCAAAAAATTGAGAAGGAAGGGACAATACCAAACACATTCTATGAAGCCAACATTACACTAATACCAAAACCGAACAAGGACAACACAAAAAAGGAAAACTACAGGCCAATCTCCCTAATGAACACTGATGCAAAAATCCTCAATAAAATTTTAGCTATCAGAATCCAACAATGTATCCATAAGATAATTCACCACGACCAAGTAGGATTCATTCCAGGGACACAAGGATGGTTTAACATCCGAAAATCAATCAACGTTATCCAACACATCAACAAAAAGAAATATAAAAACCATATGATAATATCAATAGATGCTGAGAAAGCTTTCGACAAAGTGCAACACCCATTCATGATACAAGCCCTTGAAATTCTTGGGATACAAGGAACATACCTCAACATCATAAAGGCCATCTATGACAAGCCAACAGCCAGTATCATTCTCAATGGTGAAAAGCTGAAAGCAATTCCATTAAGATCTGGAACAAGACAAGGATGTCCACTCTCACCACTGCTTTTCAATATAATACTGGAAGTCCTAGCCAGAGCAATAAGACAAGAGAAAGACATCCAAGGAATCCAAATAGGAAAAGAAGAAGTCAAATTATCACTATTTGCAGATGATATGATAATATACATAGAGAACCCCAAAAACTCCACAGAAAAACTAATTCAACTAATCAATCAGTTCAGTAAAGTGGCAGGATACACAGGTTGTGTCTTAACCCCTGGTGCCACCAGGGAGGCCCATCCATAGAAATTTTAAAGCAATCAACTGCTGTTTTCAAATTAATATGTGCACTTTATGAGTCTTAGATACAAAGACAGGCTTATGGATGGCTTCATAATTGCAAATTAATTCCTATAGGGAAAGTCTCTCTTGTTAGGTTTTCTCAGTGATGAGAAGACCAAGGTCATTGAATTCCCACCACCCGTCTTTGCTTGATGTATCATATTCACTGGGTTGTTGAGTTGAAGTCTGCTCATTTAACTTTAGCCATATTTCTTTTAGTTCCATGTACTTTGCCATATGGGAAATGGACAGTTGACTGGATAAATCATCAAAAAATCTTGAAGAGTTGCTTTAAGAATAGAGCTCTATCATTGTCAGTGTTACAGATTTGATTCCTCTTTAAATCTTTGTAAAAATGCACATTTGTATAATATTCTCCTAATATTTCATCCACCATCCATATTCATTGAGTATGTGCTTGGTGAAATTATAGGGCAGGAAAATCTCAGTATTAGAAGACAGAACATGACCCCTAACCCATGGGAGAGTTAATTATGTCAAGATAATTTCCCCTAGGATTGCTCTGAGTAAATATATTGTCTGCTGCTACCTGATAGGAATCCCTAAAACCCCTGAGTTTGTTACATCACCGTGGCATCTGTTGCCCATTGAATCACATTTAGAACCTGAATTATCTTGGTCTGTTTAAAGCTGGACACATATTTGCTGATACACTAGTTTATATCACATGAGCTTGCATTTTAGATCAGAGGATATTAGATTATATTATTGTGAGCAACATATATAGTCTCTATTTATGAAATATAAACTACCTAATATTTCTTGAACAGTCTCCTACCATATTTTCTGATTGGGGGAGGGGTATGTATATCAAGTTCTGCACACACACACAAAGTGACTTGTATAGTCATGATGTTCCCAGGACTAGCCATTATGCTTCATGGTAATTTATACATATTCCATTTTCAAAGCTACATGTTCTTAGTTTTTCCCCCTTGAAAGTAACAATGAAGCAGATAGAGATGAAGCAGCTTTCACTAGTTAGTAATATCTGCTTGGTAAATAATTTTTTCAGGTTAGTAAGTATCCAATTCAGGTATGGAAAAGTGTGCTCCAGTGAAGTAATATGTTAAATGTTCATACTCAGAAATACTCATAGATTTTTTTTTAAGAAAATAAAACCACTGTGTAAATTTATATGCTTTTTATGTCATGAATGTGTTTCCATATTTTCATTCTTGAGGTTTGCTGGTGTTGTGATTGTTCATCCTTTTTTTAAAAGATTTATTTATTTATGCATACAAGAACTGGGGTACATGCCAGAGGTGTGTGGGGGGTGAGAGGATTCACAAGAGACAGAATGGGGAGCAGAATAGGCAGATGTACTGAAATACACTGCTGATGGGATTAGTGGGTATAGAGTGAGTCAGGAGAGGTCTGCTGTGCCATGTGGGTAGCTTCCTGGCAAGGGATAGAACTCATGCTGCAGTGACTGCAGATAGCTTCATAGGTTACATCTTAAAGCCTTGTGCCACGAGGGAGGCCCTCCTTTTTTATTTTTTAAGAAATTCTTTGCAATATATTTTTTAGTATATATATATTGATATATTATCTTGGAGAGTATTTATATTGTGGATATTTTTGGAAATGTGTAATCCTAGGGAATACTTCATAACACTATTGAACAGAAAACACCTTTTTTAAAATATATATATATATTTATTTATTTATACAAGCACCGGGTACAGTCAGAAGCACAGGAGGGTGAGAGAATTCACCAGAGACAGAGCAGGGAGCAGAACAGGCAGACTGACAAAATACACTGCTGAGGGGAGCAGCGGGTGTGGCAGGAGAGGTCTGTGCACCATGTGGGACCCTTGCCAGCCGGCCGGGGATCAAATCGGTGCTTCAGAGGCTGTGGGCAGCTTCGCAGCCCAGCACTCAACCGCTGCACCACCGGGGAGGCCCAGAAAATACCTTTTAAGGAATCGTAGGACTCATGTGATTCCAAACTCAGGGTTAAGTGTGGTCCCTGTGCTGACTGCATTTGGTACTGTTTCTGAACATTAGTGTTTCTATAGGGAAAGAATATAAATTATCATTTGTTCACATGGCATTGGGAGTAAAGTGAAGGGAGGGTCAAACGACCTCTGCGAGGTCATTTGCTATTCAGTAACTATGCTATTCAGTGAGTGCTTAGGATAGAGTCATTCAGTCCTCAAGTCCTGTATGCTCTCCTAAGGGGATAAGATAGCCAACTAAATAGCGGTCTTCAACAGTGAAAGCTACCATATGCAAAATAAATGGAGAAGTGCAGTCAAAGAGTTCACAGGAGAGCCTCCCCTGGTGGCGCAGCAGTTGAGCACTGGGCTGCGAAGCTGCCCACAGTCTCTGCAGTGCCAGTGTGATCCCCGGCTGCCAGCGAGGGTCCCACATGGCGCAGACCTCTCCTGCCGTGCCTGCTGCTCCCCTCAGCAGTGTACTTCACCAGTCTGCCTGTTCTGCTCCCCAATCTGTCTCTGGTGAATTCGCTCACCTTCCCAAGTTTCTGACTATACCCAGTGCTTGTATAAATAAATAAATACATAAATCTTTAAAAAAAAAAATTTAAAAAGTTTAAAAAAAAAAAAAAAGAGTTCACAGGAGGGGAGAACAGCCTTCAGATAAGCTTAGTAAGAGAACCCTCAGAAGGAGGTGGAATTTAGACCTGGTGTTAAGAAGGCAAAGAGAAGTTTTAGTAGAGAGTTATTGGATTATACCAGTGACATAAAATCATTCCCCGTTATTACAAATTAGTATATTTAAAGAGCTGAAAAAAATCTACTATCACTGAGGCACAGGCAAGGACAGAATGTGTATGGAAGCCTAACTAGAACAGGTTGAATTCTATCTGTCATTTGCAATATTTGGTGATATTACTATAAAGTTTATGTTTTATTTTAGAACTCAAAATGTTGAACCACCCTCACCTTAACTAATTTTTATAATTCAACATGAATCTCTTCCACATTTATTGTCTAACAAATTATCATGTTGCTTTATACACAGAAATACAATCTAAATGATTCAAAAAGGCCAAATGAAAACCTGATAGGTATGAATCCCAACTGATCTTGTTTAATATAAGAATTTTCTTAGTGCTGATCAGTTTTTTTTTTTAAGATTTATTTATTTATGCATGCATGAGCTGGGGTACAGGCCAAAGATGTGGGGGGTGGGAGGATTCACCAGAGACAGAGTGTGGTGACTGAACATGGTGACTGACTGAAATACACTGCCGAGGGGAACAGCAGGCGAGTGAGGAGAGGTCTGCCTCGCCATGTGGGTTGCTCTCTGGCTGGCCAGGGATCAAACTCGTGATGCAGAGACCGTGGATCACTTCATAGTGCAGTGCTTCACCCCTTGCATCACTAGGGAGGCCCCTAATTAGTTTCTAAAAGTTGACAGTAGGGGCCTGCCTGGTGGCACAGGGGTTAAAGAGAGTGCTATCAAGCTACTGCCAGCCACTGGCTGGCCAGGAAACAATCTACATGGCACAGCAGACCTCTCCTGCTTTGCCCGCTGCTCCTCTCAGCAGTGTATTTCAGTCAATCTGCCTGTTCTTCTCCCCACTCTGTTTCTGGTGAATCCTCTCCCACCCCCACCCCGCACACACACACCTCTGGCTTACACACCAGGTCTTGTATGCATAAATAAATAAATCTTAAAAAAAAAAACTGACATTAAATATTTTCAAAGCATCATTGTTTGGCCAGTGTGTCAAGGAGTGTTAATAAAACCTAACTTTTGCCTTCCACTTTAGCAATATTTAGAGAAAGCTATTAAACAGTGCATACTCCAGATAAAATTGTGGATTAAAGAATTATATGACTATCTAAGAACATTTTATTTTCTATGAATACTATGCCTTGTCAACTTGAGCTCTAAAATAGATTTAATTAGATACTGTCACTGGGCTAAAATGGAATATTTATCCAAACTGTAGGATTCTAATTTTTGCCCTCTTCATTGGATAGCCTTACTCCCCTTCTTGAAAACAAACAAACAGAAACTTTCTTATTAACATCCTTTTTTTACATTTTTTAAATAATTTAATTTTCTGACTGCACAACTTAATTACTGGATCCTATAGCTATCTATTTCTCCAGAAAATCATTTAAAATCCATTATCCCATATGCCTCAATTATGGTCGATACTCCTATATTACATCTCTCTGCAGTTATAAAACTGACTTGAGAGGGCTTCCTATTAAATGAGCATGCACTTCTCACAAATGTTGTAGGTCAGACTTCAAAACCACATTAATATTCCCAAGTAACTTGGTTTGTTCATGAGCTAATTCATCAAAATATTAGTTTCATGTATAAAGTAGGATCTATGCCTGACTTTCTCTGTCTACCTATTCAGTCCCTTTCCTTGTACCATGATGCAGATAAAAGATAAGAGAGAAGACATTAATGGTAAGTTATTTCCCATGAAGCACAGAGAAAAACTAGTAAATCAGTAGGACTGGGCACTAATCTGAATATCTCTGTTTTCAGTAGTGATTTATTGAGCAGCTATTAAGTGCTTCTAGATATAAAAATGAGTATGTCATGTTGAGGACCTGGCCCTCCTAGAGCTTACAGACTAGGGAGGAGATATTTTAGTGTATGTTCATCTTAATAACCAGTAATCTATAAGTTTCACATCTTTGAAGGAAACAAATGATGCTTTAAGAGTATGTATTTGTTTTTTTTTTTATTTCTTCTTCTTCAGATTTATTGTTTGTGTATAGGAAGGCTACTGACTTTTGCGTGTTGATTTTGTATCCTGCCACTTTACTGAACTGATTGATGAGTTGAATTAGTTTTTCTGTGGAGTTTTTGGGGTTCTCTACGTATATTATCATATCATCTGCAAATAGTGATAATTTGACTTCTTCTTTTCCTATTTGGATTCCTTGGATGTCTTTCTCTTGTCTTATTGCTCTGGCTAGGACTTCCAGTATTATATTGAAAAGCAGTGGTGAGAGTGGACATCCTTGTCTTGTTCCAGATCTTAATGGAATTACTTTCAGCTTTTCACCATTGAGAATGATACTGGCTGTTGGCTTGTCATAGATGGCCTTTATGATGTTGAGGTATGTTCCTTGTATCCCAAGAATTTCAAGGGCTTTTATCATGAATGGGTGTTGCACTTTGTCGAAAGCTTTCTCAGCATCTATTGATATTATCATATGCTTTTTATATTTCTTTTTGTTGATGTGTTGGATAACGTTGATTGATTTTCGGATGTTAAACCATCCTTGTGTCCCTGGAATGAATCCTACTTGGTCGTGGTGAATTATCTTATGGATACATTGTTGGATTCTGATAGCTAAAATTTTATTGAGGATTTTTGCATCAGTGTTCATTAGGGAGATTGGCCTGTAGTTTTCCTTTTTTGTGTTGTCCTTGTTCGGTTTTGGTATTAGTGTAATGTTGGCTTCATAGAACGTGTTTGGTATTATCCCTTCCTTCTCAATTTTTTGGAAGAGTTTGTGAAGGATAGGCACTAATTCGCCTCTGAATGTTTGGTAGAATTCATTTGTAAATCCATCAGGTCCTGGGCTTTTGTTTTTGGGGAGGTTTTTGATTACCATTTCAATTTCGCTGCTTGTAATTGGTCTGTTTAGGTGTTCTATTTCTTCTTTATCTAGCTTTGGGTGATTGTAGAGTTGTAGGAATTTGTCCATCTCCTCTAGATTGTTGAACTTGTTTCCATATACCTGTTCATAGTAGTTACTGATTATTCTTTTGATTTCTGCTGTGTCCGTTGTGATTTCTCCTCTTTCATTTATGATCCTGTTTATTTGTGCTTTCTCCCTTTTTTCCTTTGTGAGCCTGGCTAGGGGTTTGTCTATTTTATTGATTTTTTCAAAGAACCAGCTCTTGGTTTCATTGATCTTTTGGATTGTTTTTTTTTTAGTTTCAATTTCATTTATTTCTGCTTTGGTTTTTATTATTTCTTTTCTTCTACTGGTTTTGGGGTTTTTTTGTTGTTCTTTTTCTAGATCTCTGAGCTTCGAGATTAGGTTGTTTCTTTGAGTTCTTTCTTGTTTTTTGATGTGAGCTTCTATTGCTATATAGTTTCCTCTTATTACTGCTTTTGCTGCATCCCATACATTTAGGATATTAGTGTCCTCCTTGTCATTCAATTCAAAGAATTTTTTAATTTCTTCTTTGATCTCCTCGTTAGTCCAGTGGTCTTCCAGCAGTGTGGTTTTTAATCTCCATGAGGTAGGATAGTTCCTTGCCTTCTTTTTTATGGTTTATTTCTAGTTTGATGCCTTCATGGTCAGAAAAAATGGTTGGTATGATTTCAATCTTGGTGTATCTGTTGATGTTTGTCTTGTGCCCCAGTATGTGATCGATCCTGGAGAATGATCTATGTGTGCTTGAGAAAAATGTGTACTCCGTTTTTTTTGGGTTTAGTGTTCTATAGATGTCTGTTAAGCCCAAATGCTCTAGGTCCTTATTTAGAGCTTTAGTTTCTTTACTTATTTTTTGTCTTGTTGATCTATCCATTGTTGATAGTGGTGTGTTGAAGTCTCCCACTACGTATGTGTTTTCTCTGATGTCTGTTTTCAGAGAGGACAACAGTTGTCTGATATATTTTGGTGCTCCTTCGTTTGATGAGTATATGTTAATGAGTGTTATTTCTTCTTGAAGTATTGTCCCCTTGATCATAATGTAGTGACCATTGGGGTCTCTTTTTATTTTTTTGAGTTTGAAGTCTGTTTTATCTGATATAAGTATAGCTGTTCCTGCTTTCATTTTTGGTCCATTTGCTTGTAGGATTGTTTTTCATCCTTTAACTTTGAGGAACCCCACCAACTGGGAGAACATTTTTGCACCCCACACTAATGATAAAGGACTGATCACAAAAATCTGCAAAGAGCTGATGAGACTCAACATAAACAAAGAAAATAACCCAGTCAAAAAATGGGCAGAAGAGCTAAAAAGAAACTTCTCTGAAGAGGAAATGCAAATGGCCAACAGACATATGAAAAAATGTTCAACATCACTTGTCATCAGGGAAATGCAAATCAAAACTACCATGAGATACCATCTTACACCAGTGAGAATGGCACATATTAAAAAAACTAGCAACAACAAATGTTGGCGAGGGTGTGGAGAAAAAGGAACTCTCCTGCACTGTTGGTGGGAGTGCAAACTGGTCCAACCACTATGGAGAGCTGTGTGGAGATTTCTGGACCTACTAAACATAGAGCTTCCATATGATCCAGCAATTCCACTCCTAGGTATTTACCCAAAGGACACAGAAACATCCATTCCAAAGAGCACCTGCACCCCTATGTTTATAGCAGCACTATTTACAATAGCTAAGCTTTGGAAACAGCCCAAATGCCCAAAAATAGATGACTGGATCAAGAAGATGTGGTACATATATACCATGGAATATTACTCAGCATTCAAAAAAGATAAACACATGCAATTTGCAGCACCATGGATGGCGCTGGAAGGGATCATGATCAGCGAAATAAGCCAAAAAGAAAAAGAAAAATACCGGATGGTCTCACTCATAGCAGGAATCTAGAAAACTTAAATAAGGGATCAGGAGAATGAATAACTATAAGAAAGTGAAAATCAAAATCAACAAAAAACTATGAACCAGAGACACTTTTTGGGGGGTGGGGGCCGGGAGGGGAGGGATTGGGGTCAGAATGGGGCATGTGCAGTTGTATGGGGGAATATAAAAATAAAATTTATTATTAAAAAAAAAAAGAGTATGTATTTGATTTTTTGACCTCATAAGAGGAATCCCTGAAACCTTCTTAGAGGAAATGTTGTTTTTGGTGAGATGTACCAGTAGACGAGAATCAATTTAATGATGTTTATGTAGAGTCAGGAAAAGCATCTTTGACAGAGGATGCAACATATGCATACGCATATGGTGAGGAAAGGTAAGTTACAATGTATCCATGCTGATTCATTTGAATTGCCTCATCCACAAACTCCAAACAGTTCTATGAATGTCTGTTTATGAGGAGACAGTCTATAAATTGCAGTTATCTAACTGTGTTCATATATAGATGCTTTATTTAAAATAGTGTATTAAATAGATAAATTATATAAGTAAGCATTTAGTATCTGATAAGGGCATTTGATTATATTTATTTTTTTAAGATTTATTTATTTATACAAGATCTGGGGTACAGACCTGATGCACAGGAGGGTGAGAGGATTCACCAGAGTCAGAGCAGGGAACAGAACAGAACAGGTAGACAAAATACACTGCTGAGGGTAGCAGTGGACTACACAGGAGAGGTCTGCCGCGCCATGTGGGATTCTTGCCGGCCAGCAGGGATCGAACCCACACTGCAGAGGCTGCGGACAGCTTCACAGCGGCGCTCAACTGCCTGCACCACCAGGGAGGCCCCATTTTATTATATTTATGTAGTTATTTATATTTTATATATCAATTTATGTTCAATTTTCGAAGAGTATTTCAACCAGTAAACTCTTATTTGGTCTTACACAATCAAGTGTTTACCTGTATGCATTCTCTCCTTTTAAGATGTTTTAAATCTAAAAAAGTAAATGTCATGAATTTATATAAAAACTCATAAATTACACTATAACTGGACTTAATATAGGCTAATCTAGTATAATATACATCCCCTAAAATGAAGATTCAGTGTTTTCCTTTCTTGGGGAGGGCATGCATAGACAGAATCATATGTATCAATGTTCTGTCCATGGCTCTGCCACCAGTTTTGTGACTCTGAGTGAATTCAATTTGCCAATTCAAAATTTAGTACTTTATAAAATTTATAATTTTTTAAATTAGGATGATCGTTAGGCAGATATGTAACACATCAAAGTTACCTAGAAAAATGTTTACTTTGAAGAGAGGCTCAAAAATGTTAGAAAGACTATTATATTATTGTACAGTTCTAAGTTATCTGTTATATGTTGACCATTTTTCTTCTAAGAAAGTCCATGTTGTAATTAACCCATGTCTCCAATTCATCAGAAAATGCCTCTGTTGATAGGAACTCCCGGTTAACTCTTTTTGTTATTTTTTTTTTTTTTTATATAGAGGCATGTTTTATTTATTTATTTATTTGTTTGTTTGTTTGTTTGTTTGTTTGTTTATACATGCACTGGGTACAGTCAGAAGCGCGGGAGGGTGAGAGAATTCACCAGAGTCAGAGCAGGGAGCCGAGCAGGCAGAAGGACCGAAGTACACTGCTGAGGGGAGCAGCGGGCGGCAAGGAGAGGTCTGCGCGCCATGTGGGACCCTCCTCCGGTGGCCTGGGAGCAGCCGGGGATCGAACCTGCGCCGCAGAGGCCGCGGGCAGCTTCGCAACCCAGCGCTCAACCGCTGCGCCACTGGGGAGGCCCCAGGTTAACTCTTGAATTAAAAAAAAAAAAAAAAACATAAATATCAAGCCTACTTTCCTCAAAGCCAAGTTGAAACAGAACAGTTTTCTTTCCTACGTGGTTTATTTATAATACATACATTGTCTGTTGTTTGGTTCTTTCCATAACTAGCAGAGACATTTTTAGATGCAAGACACTAGTAAAGCAGCTGGCTAGGAATTTTCTCTGATGCCCAAAGGAACTAATGTCTGAAGGTCACCACATGCACTTTTATTCCTAACATTTGTTTTGGGTTTGTGGATTTGTTTGAAATCCTTTGCTTATGACTGGAAATCAGGAAGCCTGTGTACTACCCTTGACTCTGCTCTTCTTGCTGTGGCAGCTAACTGTCCCGAGGCAATTGATTTTCCACCTACTGGAATTTTTGTGGATACCTTATGCAGGTTGGAACAGTCTGGGATAGCACGTCGAGAAATTATTGATATTTGCATGCATTTAAAGAAGATGCCGTTGTACTTAAAACACATATTGGAGAAGTAGAAACTAACTATGAAGGAGAGAATGTCAAGATAGATTGCTTAAGTCTGCCATGAGAACAAAGATAAGCTATGTGTTTATCCATCCCAAACTAGATATTTATAATGGCCCTTCCAAGCATAGACATTTTTAATTATGTTAATCTGTGAGTATAATTAGTGCTTCAGTAGAATTAATACAAATAAGGTTGAATAATATTAGTAAGTTCATATGCATGAATCATCCCTTTGCATAGTTCTCTCTTTCTCTCTCTCATATTTAACTTTTTTAAAGAAAAAAATGATCAAGAACATTTTTAAATATGTACTAGAAACAGTGAGCTATTCAAGACATCTGTAAAAGGTGAAGGAAAGATGAATAAAATTTAACCAGAATCTTTAGATAAATATAAGTATTATATAGCAATAAATAGACATGGTAATAAATATTTGATGACTAAATGACTGATAGTTTTGGCTTTGTTTCCTCTTCTTTTGCATTCTTTTAACACAGTCAGAGACTTTATCAGTCACAAGTGCTATCTGGTTAAATGTTACCCTTCATCCCTTCCTATGGTGAAGCAAAGCCCTCTTCACCTACCATTGAGTATGAAAGTTATCGCCCTTCCCCACCTCTAATACAACAGGAGTAAGCCCATGATCTAGGATGGTCTGTGATGTTAGTATTTCCCAAACCATGCCAAGTGGATTTTTCCTGGGAGGAGTGTGTCGCAGAGAACAGGTAAATTGAATCTTTTACCTGGCATTCCTAAAGTGGGATTTGGTGGATGTCTTCTCATTGGGGGATAACATCTCTTCCATGTAGGGAGATCACATGTCAGTAATAAAATGAACCATGATCATCAGAACTGAGAGTGTGAAGGAACGCAAGAGAGTACATGGAAAGAACCAGAATAAATACAAATAAGGGCACTAAAGTATTTCAAAGGTCCAGCATTAATGTTTGTTATAATATGAATAAGTCTTGGGAATGTTACTCTTTCCAGTAGCTTCTGATGGCTTCCCATTTATTAAGTGCTTATATGAGAGAAGTCATTTCCCATTTTTGAATCTGTTTACTAAATGGACTGTGGGATCAGCTGGGCCCAATAGCCTCAAAGCTCCTTCCTTTTCTAAAACATGATGATTCCATGAACTATGCCTCTGGCATGTGAGTAATTTGAAATATTCCAGGGAGACACTTGAGCCTAAAAATTCAAAGTCATCAATCTGGTTCCAATAATGCAAGCCACAGTTTTGACTCAAGTGTTTAAATTGATCAAATCTCAGCCAGTTTTTGTACAGGGGCTACATCTAGCATTTGCTTGAATAGAATAGTAGACTTTTTGCTGTTTGTTTGCTTGCTTGCTTGCTTGCTTATTCTGAAGTAATACTGGTGCACAGCACTGCATATGATTGAGGGAAATAGGTCCGTAGTTCCTCAGATGAACATCACTTGTCATACCCCCCACCAGAGCACACCGTATTCTTTCAGAGTAACTCTAACCTATTGTCATTCCAGAGGCACCTTTTGTGCAGAAAAATGTATTTTTTTTTCTGTCTGACTATGTCTAATGTAATCAGAATGCTCATTTGTGCAAGTAAAGGCAGTGTAGGAAGCATTAATCAACATCCTGATTTGAAAAAACTAACAATTTATAGTTTCATACAAAATGTTAACACTTAAGTGGTGACTTCAATGTAGTACATACACATATTAAGTTTTAATGATGCAGACCTGAAATATATAATGTAACAATGTTATGTTCTTCAATGAAACAACAAAGACAAAAAGATATTTTAAAAATTAAAACTTCTATTTTTGGGCATTTGGGTTGTTTCCAGGTTTTATCTATTGTATATAGTGCTGCAATAAACGTGGAGGTACAGGTGGTCTTTTGAATCAATGTTTTTGTGTCCTTTGGGTAGATCCCTAGGAGTGGAATTGCCGGGTCATAGGGTAACTCCATTTTTAGTAGACTGAGGAAATCCAGACAGCTTTCCATGGTGGTTGGACCAGTTTGCACTCCCACCAGAATGTAGGAGAGTTTCTTTTTCACCACATCCTCACCAACATTTGTTGTTGCTTGTTTTTTGTTTTTGTTTTTGTTTTTGTTTTTGTTTTTGTTTTTTGAGATGTGCCATTCTTACTGGTGGTGCACGGTGGTTTCTCAATGTGGATTTGATTTGCATTTAAGATGTGGTATAGATATATGCACAGTGGAATATTATTCAGCTATCAAAACAGATAAACTCATGTCATTCGCAGCAATGTGGATGGAGCTGTAAGGAATTATCCTCAGTGAAATAAGCCAAAAGGAAAAAAGAAAAATATCAGATGGTTTCACTATAGCAGGAATATAGGGGAACCAAATAAGATATCCCTGTAAAAAAATAATAACAATACAAAACACAACAAAGCAAAAACAGACAATTATAAATCAGAGACATCCTGCAGGGGAGGTGGCGGGAGAGGGATCAGAGGGAAGGAGGGAGGCACACAGGGGACTGAGGTGATGGTGCATGGGTGCATTGGTGAGGGAAACTCTATGGGGACTACACCTGAGGGGGTTGGTAGAGGGAAGCACATTTTGTTTAAAAATTAACAATGATGTAAAAAAAAATTTTTAAAAATAATTAATAAAAAAAGAAAAAAGAAAAAGAAAAAAGAAAACTTCACTGTAAATTCATTGTGCACTTAGAATCAACCCCTCTTTTGTGATATTCACTTTAATTTCAAGCTGTTACCCACTGAAGGAAAGTGGTTGTTGACCAGAATAGTTGACATGAATGACTCTTACTCACATCTTATGAACATCACTTTCATTCAGTATTCTGGGTAGTACCTGTGGCAGCTACATACACAGATGGATGTTTAGCATCATGTATGAAAAGCAGATTGGGGACTAGTGGAATGTGTATGTTCCTCATTCAAATCATCATGTCGGTGTTGACCTAAGGCATGTAACTTTTGGAAACTGGCTACCCACTTTAAGATTCACTTTCCCCTTCTGGGAAATTTGGATTATAACATAATAAACTACATAAAGGATTATATTTTGATGTGCACTCAGTCACTTTATTTTTTGAGAAGTAAATATAGTTAACCCTGAACAACTCATGGAGCAAGGGACCTGACCCTAGAGCCATCAAAAATCCATATATAACTTATAACTTGTCCTCAATATAGCCGGAGTCTATATCCACAGATTCAGCTATCCAACATCTTCCATTGGTTGAATTCATGAATACTGAAACTGTGGATAGAAAATAGCAGACATTTGAGTAAACCCACAAAATTCAGACTCGTGTTGGTCAAGGACTGACTGTAGGCATAATTGTGGAACTTGCTTTGTATCCCTCTGAGATCCATGAAATCCATTTTGTCACCTCTTTGAACAAATCATGGATGCATCTGAAAAATCTAAACCTGACACTTAAGCATAGGAAGCTCTCGCACTAGGAGAAATCCAGAAGCACCTGAGAGTTTTCTTTTTCCTTCTTCTAATCCCAAGGATCCCATAACTGTCAGCTGATGGGGGAATACCAAATCCCATCTCCTTTGCCTCAAAGTGGGAAACTCAGGAGTAATTTCATCTTGAAAGCTCCATTGGTAATTGCACTGTGTCTGGCACTCCCCATGAAATCACATCTTTGTTTGTCTTCCCCTCTTTCTGTTCTGGCCCTCCACTCTCCCTCCTTCTTCCTCTTGGGAGCATTTCCTTGATCCAGATCCATGATACCCTAATCTATTGTCCAGGATCTGATTCTGTATAGACATGATCAGTGTTAGTCTCATTCATGGCTCTTGTTTGAAAGGCTACCATGGGACCTCCCTGGTGGTGCAAGGGGTTAAGACACAACCTATGAAGCAATCACTGCAGCATGAGTTCAATCTCCAGCCAGGGAGCTACCCACATGACGTAGCAGACCTCTCCTGACTTGCCCACTGTTCCCCTCAGCAATGTATTTCAGTCAATCCAACTGTTCTGCTCCCCGCTCTGTCTCTGGTGAATCTTCTCATCCCCCCCAACACCTCTGGCCTGTACCCCAGTTCTTGTATGCTTAAATAATAAATCTTAAAAAAAAAAAAGAAGGAAAGGTGGCCCTGGGGCCTCCTCAGTGGTGCAGTGGTTGAGTGCTGGGCTGCAAAGCTGCCTGCAGCCTCTGCAGCGCCAGTTCAATCCCCGGCCACCGGCAAGGGTCCCACATGGCACGCAGACCTCTCTGCCACCCACTGCTCCCCTCAGCAGTGTACCTCGTCTGTCTGCCTGCTCTGCTCCCCGCTCTGTCTCTGGTGGATTCTCTCACCCTCCCGCGCTTCTGACTGTACCCAGTGCTTGTATAAATAAATAAATAAATCTTAAAAAAAAAAAAAATAAAGGTGGCCATGAAGGTGTGGCTCTAGTATTTGGGCGAGTGAGTGACTAAATTCCAAAGATTCTTGTGTGGTATCATAGAAGAGATGATGCTGGATTAGAAAAAGATCAGAAGTAGGGAAGCACAAAAATAGTTCTGCTCTGAAAGACTCTATTAACCATAAGAAACAAGCCAAGTGGAAGTTAGAGAACAAGAGCTAGTTGTTGTTCACCCAGGGCTGTGCAGAGAACACTAGTTTTGGTGAAACTGAGTGTTCCAGACACCAATTAAAACATGCACCTCCCTTCTCTCAATGGAATATCACTCAAGACAGTTTTTGTTTTTCACATTTTGTGATTCTCTAACACATGACTGCATACTATGGATAAATAGCATGATAATATAGGGGAAATGTTGGCAGACCATTTCTACCCAGCTCTTAGATATTTTCTTTGTTCCCTATGTCCATTCTAGTCTATACTTGGAAAACCCTTTACTCTTATAATTCTTTTGATTGATATACTGAACGGAGGCCTTTTGGATCTCTACTTCCATCCATACCTCACCAACCCAAACTGCTTTAGGTCAGATACTAGAAGGTAGTGTCCTAGTTCTGTCTTGCAGGATCCAGCCTATATCACTAGAACATTCAGTTCCTTTGTGACTGGAGACAGTCTGAAAGGACACTGCCAATCAACAGATAAATTACCAGAACCGTTTCATAGAGCTCCTTTTACATGCTCTCTGGGAAACAGAGCCTTCTAAGCACATCTTCTGTCCTAATACACGCATATACACTCCTGTAACACACACACTCACTCATATAACACATACACATTCATATGAAACACAACAAATCATGACTTTCAGCCATGCTCTCAAAGCTAGGACTTATCTTCTTTTTTAGGGTCAAACAGGTTTATTCCATTATAAATTTAAAATCTATAGCCCTGAAGGACTATTCAGGAAGTAAATATGTTCATGATTGAAGTTCATAAGTAATGCTGTACTTGTAACAGTTTGGTAACTGGGTTAATGGTAAGTACATAGTCAGGTTTTCTTTTGAATAAAATTGAGCATATTCGTTGGGTCATTTCACATACACCGACACTCCAATAAGTGAACAAATACACACTGTCTTTGACTCATTTCATCTGATTATAAAATTTGGGGGCAAAAATATATGTTGACATGACACTGGTCTCTAACACATTATCATGATCTGTGGAAACTCATTACATATATAGCATTGTCACACTGGAAGGAAATCCCTTATGAAATTTCCTGAATACATCCATTTTGAATATCTGGATATTTTGAACCTATGCAAGTGTGTTATATTTTAAAAGGAATGTTTATGATCAAGAGCCACTGTTTAGCCTCAGATGCTATATATGTGATAGCTTGCATTAACTATTTAAATATTACTTTCCTAAAATGTCTGTTCTTACATCAGGATGTCTTTATACTACAAAAAAAAATCTGTATTGAGCTTGATTAGGGCATTCATCTCTATGTAGTCTAAATTGTGGTAAGGAAATATGTGTACATAGAATGTTAGATAAGACGTATTAAGTATCAGACTTTCATAAGAGCAAAGATAGTTATTAGATGCCATGTACACACTTTTCCGTGATATATGAGTTTACACATAATGATAATATACATTTCAGAGTGCTTTGCTCCTCATATAATATGTATGGTGAGAAATAGGGAATATAGAAAAACTGTAAGCTCAAGAAAAATCAATTTGTAATCATTTAATGCACACACTGCCCCTATCCTAAAGTAATAGGCGCTTGAATACAAACTATTCCATTTCTCTCACTGATCAGTTATGAAAAAAAAAATGGTGGCATCCATTTTTCAACATTATGCTAATGGAATGCAAATAGAAATAGTAGAAAGGAAAACGGGATGGTAAGATGAGACTTTCTGCTGGATTCAACATTTCAGTAAAAAAGTCCAAGGCACAAATCTCATTTTCTGTGTGAAGCAAGAAGGTTAAAATTTGTATTTAATCATGGATTGGACTTGCTACAGCTCTGAAAAGCCATCATAAAACATTGCTAGCACAAGCACATTTGTTGACCAGATAGTAGCATACGATTCAATTTTCTACCTTTTGCGGTTCAACACAGATAAAAAAAGGAGTAAAATATATAAATTCTCTTTCTCAAAATGATATCTCTAGTTGATGATATTCAACTATATCAGACTCCACAAAATGTCTTGGCTTTCCAAAGGCAATGACTAAAATTATCCAAAAACTGACAAGTTGACATCTTTGAAAATAAATAAATAAATAGGATAAATTATCTTTAAAATATTAAAAATATAAACATAAATAAAGAGGGAAGGTATATATGGCCAGTGTGTAAACTGTCCTACTTTTTAGCTGCCCAGGTCCTTGATTAAGCAATGTTCTAGCCAATGAAAGCTTGATTATGGTCACAGTTTGGTGAGAGGCCTTGACTTAGTAGGAGTTCTTATCTGAAATAGCACAAAGCATCAATAAATCAAAGTGATTCCAAGTCTTTAGGAAAAGACAAACATACCTGACTGAATGTCACAGTCAGGAACAAATGCAGGACCATCACTATGTTAGCATCAGTGGGAAATAAAGGGAATACAAGGAATTGGGACCTCCCTGGTGACCTATGGGTTAAGTCTCAGTGCTATCACCACTATGGCCTGAATTTGATTTCCAGGCCAGGGAGCTGACCCACATTATGCAGCAGACCTCTCCTGTCTCACCTGCTACTCCCCTCATCAGTGTCTTTCAGTAGATCTTCCTGTTCTGCTCCTCACTCTGGTGAATCCTCTCACCTCTTGACCTCTGGACTCCACCCCAGTTCTTCTATGTATAAATAAATAAAACAAATCTTAAAAAAAAAAAAGAATGCAGGGAATTGTCAGTAGTGGCAGACTGGCAAAAAGAGCAAACAGTGGGACAGGAGGCTAGTGGTAACATAAAGGTGTGGCCTAACTGGCTATCTGACATTAGATTAGCAAGTTAAAATAGCTATAACCAGACTAATGGCAAGAGCCCAAGTATTTAGTCACACATGTATTTGAAATATAGTTATTCTCTTTTATGGACTGAGTGGCCTTAAATTTGTACTCTTTAAACATCTTAGTTTCATCACCTGTAACACATGTTCATAAATTGCTCTTTGTGAAGATTAAAGAAATAATATTTATATATCTGGCTTGAGATAAATAATATTTTCTTTTTACAGCAATGAGCAACAAAAGTTTTTGTTAAAAGAAAATCTTTCGGGCCTCCTTGGTGGCACAGGCTGTTGAGCGCAGCACTATGAAGCTGTCTGAAACCTCTACTACAGTGCTGGTTAGATCCCCGCCGGCCTCGGATCAACCTGCATGGCGAGCAGACCTCTCCTGTCTTGCTCGCTGCTCCCCTCAGCAGTGTATTTCAGTAGATCTGCCTGTTCTGTTCCCCACTTTGTCTGGTGAAGCCTCTCACCCTCTCACATCTCTGTCCTGTACCCCAGTTCTCGTATAAATAAATAAATCTTAGATAATTAAGATTAAAAAACAAATTTTTAAAAAAGAATATCTTTCAAATTTGTATTTCTATCTAGAAAATCAATTTCAAAATCAATTTGAATATTTCATATTACACAGTGTAATGTCTGTTCATTACTGAGGCAGTTGGAAATATTCAAAACCTTTTCTTGATTGTATCCACTAGCTAAAAGCAGCATCTTTTGAGAAAAATAAAATCAAGGTTGAATATACTATAGAACAGGCTCCAATTCAAATCTAGAAGTCAAAAGCAGAAATAACTTGGGGCTCACAGAGAAAGGAGATTAGAGATGGTGACATAGGAAGATAAGATCATACTATATGTTATTGCCAAGATTTCAGCTGTCTATGGCATGACAGTATATACACATGGTTTGAGAATATATCCGGTTTATTATAGAGCTGTAGTCTTACATCTGTGAAACAGGAAGCATAATCTGTTTTATCTTGACTGCTGAAGGAACCCCAAACCCATTACTGAAGACTTCTGCTTCTAATTCATTTTTTTTTCCATCTCTCCTTGTCAAGATGAGCTTCCTGTTGGGATAACAGGCCTCCAAATTCATAGAAATAGAAGACAACCAGTATTTAAAAATGAGCACCTGCTCAACTTTTTTTTGCTATAATCACAAGTACTATGAATTCTAATATCTGGAAGCAACCATGATTTCATTTTATTAAGAATTGTAATTTGAAAGAGAGATAAATAAAAATGCAACATCTAAGTCACTGTGTGTGTGTGTGTGTGTGTGTGTGTGTGTGTGTGTGTGTGTGGTTTTTAGCTGTTTAGTGTGGCATTTCCTTATTTAGTCAGTGTTGAATAACCTCAACCCCAAGGGACCCAAATCCAAGTCAGCTTTCAACATGAGAAAACTCATTTTGATTCCCCCATTTGACAGAGGTGATGAACCTGTGCTGACCTTGGTGACAATTACAGGCAGGAGCTGGGCACGGAGTGTAGAAACAGCAGGCATCAGTGAGCAGGCTCTAAGAGGTAATGAGCCAAAGATGAGACTCTCTTCCAACTCCTTTGGGAAATTACTAAAAATAGACCCTTTGCTGACTTTCAGTATAAAACTAGAATAAGGACTGGGAAATATTGAGACCATTTGGATTAGACATAAATTCAAGACATACAAAATGGAACTGTTTCAAAGGTGAAGAGATAGTTTCTTGAAGAAAATTAAACTTGATTGAAAGTGACAACAAAAATTCATGTATCTATGGAGTATAATATCCAAAAGGACCCAAAGGATATGAACTCACTGCCTTGATTTTGCAGATGAAAAAACACACCCCCATAATTTTATTTCACTACCCCATGGGACTGAATACGTTATAGGTAGAGGCAAGTAGAATATGTTATAGGTAGAGGCAATACATTACTGGTAGAGGCAACTCTGCAAATGGAGTACTATTTTAGTTGGTTTCCACTATCACGAATTGTTTCTAGTATAGAAGTTATAGGCATGTAGTTGTTTTCTTATAATAAACAAATCTATAATAAATCTATAAATCTATAAATAATATAGATTACTTCAAATATCTGGAAACTATATTGTTTTTGAATAACATTTAATTTTCTTCTTGGCAAAAAGGAATGACAAGATTAAGGAAATTGAGTGTATTGGGGTAGGTTTCTGAGAATTTTGTTGTGTGCAGAATGAATAGGTAAGTAAATTACCAAATAACATTCAATTTTAAATCTCATTGATCAACTCATACATTTTAACTGAATGAACTGAATTAAGCATGCTCTAACACTAGGCATAAAAACAGTAAAACCAATGCTTGTGTTATGAACAGAAAAGAAAAGAACACATATAGAACCAGCTAACCAGCTGTCCACCCACAAGCTTGGACCAATCAGAGAATATTGTTTTCCTTTAGGATGAACCTGACTCATTGAAGCCATGTTATGTAGATCGCCATATTAACCACATCTTTTCACATCCAATGGAAAACTAGAGGTCTAGGCTTCTTTCTTAAGGCATTTTGCTGGTAGAATGCCCAAAATACAGAACATCTATAATATACTCTGCTAGTTTTCAAGACATTTATTTGGCTACCTGGAGATTTTATTTACCCTTCTTCCTTAAAAGTAATATAACCCACTCCCCCATTTTTGCTTCATCACATTCTAATCATGAACAAAGTCTACTTCTCCAATATTATATTGTCTCAGTAACTGAGTTTTCCTTAATGAGATGGAAATGGAAGTATCTTAGGGTTTCTGAGTCTTATTTGGGAAACATTTGACCTCTATTTGTCATTCCATGTTGTTTTCCCCATCTTCCGTTAGAGGACTTGGAACACAGATGTGATTGCTTGGGTTCTAATCGCTTGCCTGATGGATCTGGAAGCCATATCCAGGTTCTTGAAGGCTTCATGCAACCATCCAATCAGACCTAAATATCCCATATTGGCTGCCCTTGGTTGAAGAAGAGAATCATATGTTGTTGTTGTTTTTAAAGATTTATTTATTTATTTGTTTGTTTGTTTGTTTGTTTGTTTGTTTGTTTATTTATTTATTTGTACAAGCACTGGGTACAGTCAGAAGCACGGGAGGGTGAGAGAATTCACCAGAGCCAGAGCAGGGAGCAGAGCAGGCAGAAGGACGGAAGTGCACTCCAGAGGCCGGGGAGCAGCCAGGGATCGAACCAGCGCTGCAGAGGCTACGCGCAGCTTCGCAACCCAGCGCTCAACCACTGTGCCACCGGGGAGGCCCCATATGTTGTTTTACTTAAGCCATTTTTGCAAGTTATAGATAACATGAGGTTGAACATTCTAATAGACCACACTCCAATTGAAGAGTGATGATTTCCTACTGGCATTTCTCTCCAGAGCCTAAGTCGAAGTTAATATTGGTCTAAGATTCAGCAAGATAGAGGATCTTGTTATTGTTGAATCAATAACCTTGTCTTAGGAACATAGGTTTTTTGCTTAGTAATCAGTTTAGAAAAGTTAGTTTTTGTCCATGACACATTTTGCAATGTAGTACCTAAAAAGCATACTTATTTTTGAAAAAGAGAATAGCATTAACACACAAATCCCACTGCTTAAAATATTCTCTGCCTTTTTTTTTAATTTTTACCCAAATGGTAGATAGCCACCCATAGAACATAAATAACCAAACCCCAAACTCTGTAGTAAGCCCAGTCAATACTATAACACCATCCATTTGTTTCATTACTGAGCAATTATTGAACATCAAGTGCTGTGCCAGGCCCTGTACTCTGTGCCTTTACCTGTTTTTTTTTCTTCTTCATTACTCTTGGAAATCTCACAAATAAACTTAATTTTGCCAGCTTTTGATTTAGTCCATTCTTCAATGAATCCCAATTAAGGGTTCTTTTGAAAAGGTTACCCTCATTTGTATGCAGCAAATCTGTATGTTTCAGACTTGATTTTCCATCTAAGTTGGCCTTCAAGAGAAGCTGAATGAGAGAGGAAGAGAAAGGAAAAAAGAAAATAGAGTGAGGAAAAATGAGTTCTGGTGAGCCTTTGTGAGTTGTCATGTGGAGCCTCGTGGAAGTGTGTACAGGAATTTGGAATTCAAGATAACAGTGTTTACAGAGATCCTGAGGGTGCGGTCCACCACCATACTTTTGTTAGGCCAGTTGCAGTCTTCCCTGGGAGCCTGGTGGAGAGGTCTTGATTTTCTTGCACTATGATTCCAGTTCCTAGCTGGGCTCAGCTTTGTCAGTAACTTTAGACAAAGCCCCAAATCTTATGACTTTTACTTTTGCAGGCAGACCATGAAATTTTAAGACTTCTGAACTACCGCAGTATTCACTATGCATTCTTGTGACTCTTTGCATCCTCCACAGATAACAATGTGATTTAAAGTGTGCTAAGGGAGGCTTCCCTGGTGGCACAGGGGTTAGGGACAGCACTATCAAGCTATTGCCAGCCACTGCAGGACGAGGTCAATCCCCGGCCAGGGAGGTGACCCACAAAATGCAGCAGACCTCTCCTGTCTCGCCTGCTGCTCCCCTCAGCAGTTGTTTTTCAGTCAATCCGCGTATTCTGTTCCCCACTCTTTCTCTGGTGAATCCTCTTACCCCCACACCTCTGGCCTGTACCCCAGTTCTTGAATGCATAAATAAATAAATATTTAAAAACAATGTGTACTAAGGACTGGGCAGCCTGGGGTTTCTGTTATCCATGTTAGACTGATAGTGTTTGGCGGGCTCTTAGCATGGTCATGAATTACTTTCTTTGCTCACTTGGTCACAGACACTTGTCAGGCCACCCTCACTAATTTAGCATAATTGTGTCTGAAGAGCTGGCTGTGCTTAAGTAATAAAATAGGGCCTCCCTGGTGGTGCAGGCGGTTGAGCGCAGCACTGTGAAGCTACCCGCAGTCTCTGCAGTGCCGGTTCGATTCCCGCCAGCCTCGTAGCAACCCACATGGCGCAGCAGACCTCTCCTATCTCTCCCACTGCTCCCCTCAGCAGTGTATTTCATCAATCTGCCTGTTCTGTTCCCCGCTCTGTCTCTGGTGAATCCTCTCACCCTCCTGCGCATTTGGACTGTACCCCGGTTCTCGTATAAAGAAAATAAATCTTAAAAAAAAAAACTTTAAAATAAAAAGTAATAGAATACCTGAATTTGAATATTATAAATTATTTATTTTTTTTTTTTTTTTTTTTTTTTTTTTGGATTGCTAGATAAAGTTTATTTATTTTTTTTTTTAAATATTAAATTTTATTTTTATATTCCCCCATACAATTGCAAACGCCCCATTCTGACCCCAATCCTTCCCCTCCCGCCCCCCCACCCCCAAAAAAGTGTCTCTGGTTCATAGTTTTTTTGTTGATTTTGATTTTCACTTTCTTATATTCATTTTCCTGGTCCCTTATTTAAGTTTTCTAGATTCCTGCTATGAGTGAGACCATCCGGTATTTTTCTTTTTCTTTTTGGCTTATTTCGCTGAGCATGATCCCTTCCAGCGCCATCCATGTTGCTGCAAATTGCATGTGTTTATCTTTTTTGAATGCTGAGTAATATTCCATGGTATATATGTACCACATCTTCTTGATCCAGTCATCTATTTTTGGGCATTTGGGTTGTTTCCAAAGCTTAGCTATTGTAAACAGTGCTGCTATAAACATAGGAGTGCAGGTGCTCTTTGGAATTGATGTTTCTGTGTCCTTTGGGTAAATACCTAGGAGTGGAATTGCTGGATCATATGGAAGCTCTATGTTTAGTAGGTCCAGAAATCTCCACACAGCTCTCCATAGTGGTTGGACCAGTTTGCACTCCCACCAACAGTGCACAAGAGTTCCTTTTTCTCCACATCCTCGCCAACATTTGTTGTTGCTAGTTTTTTTAATATGTGCCATTCTCACTGGTGTGAGATGGTATCTCAAGGTAGTTTGATTTGCATTTCCCTGATTACAAGTGATGTTGAACATTTTTTCATATGTCTGCTGGCCATTTGCATTTCCTCTTCAGAGAAGTTTCTTTTTAGCTCTTCTGCCCATTTTTTGACTGGATTATTTTCTTTGTTGTTGCTGAGTCTCATCAGCTCTTTGCAGATTTTTGTGATCAGTCCTTTATCATTAGTGTTGGGTGCAAAAATGTTCTCCCAGTTGGTGGGGTTTCTCTTTGTTTTTGTTATTGTCTCTTTTGCTGTGCAGAAGCTCTTTAATTTGATGTAGTCCCAGCTGTTTATCTTTCTCTTCACTATCACTGCTTTGGGTGATGTGTCTGTAAAGATGTCTTTGATGTGCAAATCCCGTAGTGTTTCGCCTATATTTCCTTCTATGTATTTTATGGTTTCAGGTCTTATGTCTAGTTCTTTAATCCATTTTGAGTTGATTTTTGTGTATGGTGTGAGGTAGTGGTCAAGCTTCATTCTTTTGCATGTAGCGACCCAGTTTTCCCAGCACCATTTATTGAACAAACTTTCTTTGCTCCAATGCATAGTCTTTGCTCCTTTGTCAAAGATTAGTTGACCATAAATCTGTGGGTTTATTTCTGGATTTTCTATTCGATTCCATTGGTCTGTATGTCTGTTCTTGTTCCAATACCATGCAGTTTTGATGATTATGGCTTTGTAGTATAGTTTGAAGTCTGGGAGTGTGATGCCTCCATTTCCTTCTTTTTTTTTCAGTAGAGCTTTGGCTATTCGGGGTTTTTGGTGATTCCATATGAATTTCATCAATAATTGTTCTATTTCTTTGAAGAATGCCATTGAGATTTTGATTGGAATAGCATTGAATCTGTATATTGCTTTCGGTAGGATGGCCATTTTAATAATGTTTATTCTTCCAATCCATGAGCAGGGGATGTCTTTCCATTTCTTTGTGTCTTCTTCTATTTCTTTTAACAGTGTTTTATAGTTTTCTTTGTATAGGTCCTTTACCTCTTTTGTTAGATTTATTCCCAAATATTTGATTTTTTTTGTTTCTATAATAAAAGGGGTGGTTTTTTTGATTTCTTCTTCTTCAGATTTATTGTTTGTGTATAGGAAGGCCACTGGCTTTTGCGTGTTGATTTTGTATCCTGCCACTTTACTGAATTGATTGATGAGTTGAATTAGTTTTTCTGTGGAGATTTTGGGGTTCTCTATGTATATTATCATATCATCTGCAAATAGTGATAGTTTGACTTCTTCTTTTCCTATTTGGATTCCTTGGATGTCTTTCTCTTGTCTTATTGCTCTGGCTAGGACTTCCAGTATTATATTGAAAAGCAGTGGTGAGAGTGGACATCCTTGTCTTGTTCCAGATCTTAATGGAATTGCTTTCAGCTTTTCACCATTGAGAATGACACTGGCTGTTGGCTTGTCGTAGATGGCCTTTATGATGTTGAGGTATGTTCCTTGTATCCCAAGAATTTCAAGGGCTTTTATCATGAATGGGTGTTGCACTTTGTCGAAAGCTTTCTCAGCATCTATTGATATTATCATATGGTTTTTATATTTCTTTTTGTTGATGTGTTGGATAACGTTGATTGATTTTCGGATGTTAAACCATCCTTGTGCCCCTGGAATGAATCCAACTTGGTCGTGGTGAATTATCTTATGGATACATTGTTGGATTCTGATAGCTAAAATTTTATTGAGGATTTTTGCATCAGTGTTCATTAGGGAGATTGGCCTATAGTTTTCCTTTTTTGTGTTGTCCTTATTCGGTTTTGGTATTAGTGTAATATTGGCTTCATAGAACGTGTTTGGTATTGTCCCTTCCTTCTCAATTTTTTGGAAGAGTTTGTGAAGGATAGGCACTAATTTGTCTCTGAATGTTTGGTAGAATTCATTTGTAAATCCATCAGGTCCTGGGCTTTTGTTTTTGGGGAGGTTTTTAATTACCATTTCAATTTCGCTGCTTGTAATGGTCTGTTTAGGTGTTCTATTTCTTCTTTATCTAGCTTTGGGTGATTGTAGAGTTGTAGGAATTTGTCCATCTCCTCTAGATTGTTGAACTTGTTTCCATATAACTGTTCATAGTAGTTACTGATTATTCTTTTGATTTCTGCTGTGTCCGTTGTGATTTCTCCTCTTTCATTTATGATTCTGTGTATTTGTGCTTTCTCCCTTTTTTCCTTTGTGAGCCTGGCTAGGGGTTTGTCTATTTTATTTATTTTTTCAAAGAACCAGCTCTTGGTTTCATTGATCTTTGGATTGTTTTTTTAGTTTCAATTTCATTTATTTCTGCTTTGGTTTTATTATTTCTTTTCTTCTACTGGTTCTGGGGTTTTTTTGTTGTTCTTTTTCTAGATCTTTGAGCTTCGAGATTAGGTTGTTTCTTTGAGTTCTTTCTTGTTTTTTGATGTGAGCTTCTATTGCTATATATTTTCCTCTTATTACTGCTTTTGCTGCATCCCATACATTTAGGATATTGGTGTCCTCCTTGTCATTCAATTCAAAGAATTTTTAATTTCTTCTTTGATCTCCTCGTTAGTCCAGTGGTCTTCCAGTAGTGTGGCTTTTAATCTCCATGAGGTAGGATAGTTCCTTGCCTTCTTTTTATGATTTATTTCTAGTTTGATGCCTTCGTGGTCAGAAAAGATGGTTGGTATGATTTCAATCTTGGTGTATCTGTTGATGTTTGTCTTGTGCCCCAGTATGTGATCGATCCTGGAGAATGATCCGTGTGCGCTTGAGAAAAATGTGTACTCCGTTTTTTTTGGGTTTAGTGTTCTATAGATGTCTGTTAAGCCCAAATGCTCTAGGTCCTTATTTAGAGCTTTAGTTTCTTTACTTATTTTTTGTCTTGTTGATCTATCCATTGTTGATAGTGGTGTGTTGAAGTCTCCCACTACATATGTGTTTTCTCTGATGTCTGTTTTCAGAGAGGACAACAGTTGTCTGATATATTTTGGTGCTCTTTCGTTTGGTGAGTATATGTTAATGAGTGTTATTTCTTCTTGAAGTATTGTCCCCTTAATCATAATGTAGTGACCATTGGGGTCTCTTTTTATTTTTTTGAGTTTGAAGTCTGTTTTATCTGATATAAGTATAGCTGTTCCTGCTTTCTTTTTGGCCCATTTGCTTGTAGGATTGTTTTCCATCCTTTGACTTTGAGCCTATTTTTATCTTTTGTAGCTAAATGTGTTTCCTGGAGACAGCAAAAGGTTGGGTTTTGTTTCTTAATCCAGGCTGCAACTCTGTGTCTTTTTATTGAAGAGTTTAGTCCATTTACATTTAGAGTTAATATTGATATGTTAGCATCTGTATTTGCCATTATGTTTGTCTTTCCTTTGATTTTATTTATTTATTCTTTTAATAACTTTTTTTTTTTGGTCTTCTTTCGTTGTTATTCGTCCCTCTGAGGTTCTGGCTTTAGGATTCCTTGTAGTATTTTTTGGAGTGGGGGTTTAGTCGCAATGAAATTCCGGAGTTTCTCTTTGTCTGGGAAGGTCCATATTCTTTCTTCATGGAGGAAAGAGAGCTTTGCGGGATAGAGTATTCTTGGTTGGCATCTGTTTTCTTGGAGTCTGTTGACTATGTCCCTCCACTCTCTCCTTGCCCGTAGTGTTTCTTCAGAGAAGTCTGATGTCAGCCTGATTGGTTTTCCTTTGAATGTTATCTGTTTCTTCCCTCTTGTCAGCTTCATTATTTTTTCCTTGTCCTGGATTCTTGGGAGCTTTACTATTATGTGTCTTGCTGTGTTTTTCCTTTTGTCGTGGAAGTTTGGTGTTCTTCTTGCTTCTTGTATATCAATTTTCAGCTCCTTCTTCTCATTTGGGAAGTTCTCTTCAATTATATCCATGAATATTTTCTCTGTTCCTACATCTCTCTCCTCTCCTTCTGGAATTCCTATAACTCTTATATTTCCTTTCCTCATGGAGTCAGATAGTTCCCGAAGTCTTTCTTCATTCTTTTTCCTTCGTACTTCTCTTTCCTTTTCTGTTTTGGTTCTTTTTATTTCTGTGTCTTCAAGATTACTTATTCGTTCTTCCATTTCATCTATTCTGCTTTCATTGCTTTTCCCAGAGTTCTTTAGTTCCTCCATTAATTCTTTGATCTCCTGCATTTCTCTTACTTCCCTCTTTAGGGACTCAATTTCCTTCTTCTGATCTATCACTTTTTTAATCATGGCAATTTTAAATTCTCTTTCTGGAAGGCTCAGAAGTTCTTCCAAGTTGCTGTCGTTGCAATCTGGGGAGTGGTTTTCTTTTTGTGGTGTGCTTCTTTCCTGAGGAGCTTTTAGGTTGCGTGTGGTTCTTCTACTCCCTACTGTCTGTTTTCTAATTTGTCGTATGCGTTGGGACACTGTGTTGCTCGGACTGACTGACATCTTGGGTGAACTTCTCCCCTCCCCTCTGGCTCTTCCAGGAGCCATCTCTGTCTTCTGGGGAGCTTTCTGCTGGTTTTAGGCCGTTTTTACTGAAGAAATGTTCCTGTTCTCAAATGGCGAAGCGGGATGCAGTCCTTGCGCCTCCGGTTTCAGGCACACTCTTCTGCGCACCCGGTCTGCCCCGGACGTGGGTGCCTGCTCCCTCTGTGGGCTCAGACTGCTGGTCGGAAGGGGCCTGGCGTGGAATAACTTCCCGGCTGGCCACTGGGTCCTCCAGAAACCTTCTGCCCTTTTCAAGCAGTCTTAAGAAATGTCCTGTTTTATAGGGTGTTAGTGACTTTTTTTTTTTTCCTGGTCGCTAGGTGGCGCCAGAGATCTCTCCTATTGTCCTTGGGGGGCTGTTTTTTGCCTCCCCCCCCCGTGGGACAGAGAACAGAGCGGGAATGGTAGGGTACACCTCAACAGCTTTGGGGTGCTGTGTCTGCCTTGTGCCCCACCGTCGTGGAGAAACCACGCCCCGAATTTTCGTGCCCCGGGTCTCAGTTCAAAGCCCTCAGTTCCAGGACGCGGGCTGTAGCCCAGTTCAGTGGCGCGGGAATGGCGCCTTTTGCACCGCTCCCGTGCCTGGGCGCCTGGATCCTGCTTACTCAGGGAGGGACCTTCACCTCAGTGAGGACCTCCGCGCGTCTCCCCGCAAGCCTAGGTCGTCTCCCCACAAGCCTAGGTCGCAGGCGCGGGGACCTGGGCAGCTGCGATCCAGGTCTGCACTTGCTTTTCAAGCGCGCCGAGCACTCCGCGTTTCCGCGCAGGCTTACCGGCAGCCCGGGCTGTGTGCGCGTCTCCCGGGGTCTTTGTTCTTCTCTAATGGCGCCCGGAGCCGTTCGCTCACCGCCGCGGCGGATCCTGCAGGGTTCTCCTCAGCTCCCGTTCATGGGGTGTGGTGGCTGCAATAGTTCCTTTCCGCTCACAGTCCCGCTTGCTGCCTCGTTTGTTCTTGTTGGCCGTTTTGGTTTGTTGTTTCCTCCTCTCTGCTGGTCGGAGAGTGCCGCCTCTGTGGGCGGGGGAGGGGAGCAGGGTTCTGCGCTTCCCTCCCTTCTAGTCCTCTTTTATGGCCAGTTTCTTCTTCGGGTAGTTTGCTGGCGTCACCCGTTTATCTTCCGTGTCCCAGTTCTCACTGGGACCTGCCGCTTTTCCTCCCTATTCACTTTTTTTAATGGGAGATCTTACTCGCAGCGTCTCCTTGCCGCCATGTTGCTCCGCCCCCTTCTATAAATTATTTAAATACAGACTTTATTTTTGGAAGGTATGATGCTTTGTTAACTGGAGATAACTTAGTTATCTCCAGCGAATGGCTAACAGTGTGTAGTGAGATTCAACTTTAATATTTAGATGAGAGCTACTAGGATGCTTTACTGAATCATTAAAAACATTCACATATATTTATATGTAGCAGAAATGTATTTTGAAACTTGGTTTTCTTGTATCTAGGCTCTACCATGTGGAAGGCCTTGTTATTAGATATAGAAATCAGCTGCACATAGTTTCAGCACAAATGCAACAAGATGGTAAAATAAAATTAATTTCATCTGAAGTCAGAACTGTTTTCAAATCTCATTCTGTACATTAAAAAAACATATGCCTTGGATGATTGTGTCATCTCTTCAAGTCTCTATTTGAGCATCAGATATTTGTAAGAGTGAAAAGAAATACAAAAATCAGTTTCAGGCTAAGGGTATTTATTTGTTTTAACTGGGTTAGTTTCCTTCCAGTTTATAAAAGAGGCAGGACTATAAGAGACATATTTAGAAACACAAAATATGGCATTCTCACTCTGTTAAGTGGGAAAGGTTATTGAAGAACAAAATCTTGGGGCTTGTTTTTATAATAGAAATACTGTTTGAAAAATATACGTATGAGTAGGGTAAATTTTGTTTAGTGGTAGGGAACTATTTGAGCAAAGCATTAAAACCAAGAAGACATAATACCTGTTTAGAATGTATGGGTTGTTCAATATGGTTGAAGCATAAATTAATTTTACTACAGTTTTCTTTTGCAATTTTTGTTAGATTGTTATATCATTTTTTTTTTTCTGACATCATTAGAATGGGGTATATCCAATTGTCAGTACTTGACTTTTTGAGTTAATGGAATCTGAATGAACATGTAATAGACACTGGGCCTCTGACTCCACTATGAGAATAAATGTATCTCCTTTATTTCCTTTGATGGGCACTTGACATCCACAGTCCCATAGAGACATAACACAATGTCTGTGTATCTGCATTTCTCCCCCTTTACTTGACCTTTCTTTCTTTCTGATAGATATTCAGAGAATTGTTTATGAGATGAGATAACCTGACTCTCTTTGAAGTATTTACAGCCAAGATTTCCCAAGCTGCAAAAGAAGAAAGATTACAGAGACTATCAAAGTCTTGTTAACAACCATCAATAAAACCCTGGCTTAGTGCATCTCATGTTAATCTAAACAAAATTTTCTGATCCAAGGTCAGCCTTTCATCTAGGTTAGGCCAAAATACCAGGAACGAAAATTTGATTCAGGAATGATTGCATTATATGGGCATTGGCTTCAGAAAGATCTTGACCTGAGTCTTAGTTACTTCATTAACTACTTATATCTGTATATTTCAAGTTCTGTTTTATTTTCTATAAATAGGAAATAGAGCTTTCTCATAGTACAGAGTTTAAAGTTTCAAGATGTATTATTTTAAGTTGAGGATGGTGTTTTTCATTCTTCGGTTGCTTTTATTAATTTTTCATTGAACTAGCATTATAAAATAACATTCATAGTGAAAATCTGGCATTGGGGATCTCCCTGGTGGCGCAGTGGGTTGAGCGCTGTGCTGTGAAGCTGTCCACAGCCTCTGCAGCATGGGTTCCATTCCCAGCTGGCCAGGGAGAAACCCACATGGCGCGGCAAACCTCTCCTGCCTTGCCCGCTGCTCCTTTCAGCAGTGTCTTTGGTCCCGTCTGTCTGTTCTGCTCCCAGCTATTTCTCTGGTGAATTCTCCCACCCTCCCGCAACTCTGACCTGTACCCCAGTTCTTGTATAAATAAATAAATCTTTAAAATAAAATCTAGCATTCTTGGGGCCTCCCTGGTGGTGCAAGGGGTTAAGACACAGCGCTATGAAGCTATCCGCGGCCACTGCATCACAAGTTTGATCCCTGGCCATGGAGGTGACCCACATGGTGCAGCAGACCTCTCCTGTCTTGCCTGCTGCTCCCCTCAGCAGTGTATTTCAGTACATCTGCCAGTTCTGCTCCCAACTCTGTCTCTGGTGAATCCTCTCATGTACCACATCTCTGGCCTGTACCCCAGCTCTTGTATGCATTAAAAAAAATAAATCCTCAAAAAAAAAAAAAAAATCTGGACCTCCCTGGTGGCGCAAGGAGTTAAGCACCATATTACGAAGCAATCCGCATTCTCTACAGCACAAATTTGATCCCTGCCGGACAGGGAGAAACCCACATGGCGAAGCAGACCTCTTCTGTCTCGCCCACTGCTCCCTCAGCAGTGTGTTTCAGTGAGTCTGCCTATTCTGTTCCCCACTCTGTTTCTGGTGAATCCTCTCACACCCCCATCTCTGACCTGTACCCCAGCTCTTGTATGCATAAATAAGTAAATCTTAAAAAAAATATCTGGCATTGTGCTTAATAATAAATTCTAATAATTATTTATTTTTATCCTACCCAATAAAAGATAATGAGTACATAAACATATATGTCAGAACTAATCACCATATCAATGGAATTTTATAATGGGGGGAGTGATGTGTTAGCATTAAATTATGTTAAGGTAAAATTCATCTGTAATAGATTTGTAAGTATAATTCTTCCCAGCTTCACTGACGTCTGAGTTTAGCCATGAAAGATGAGTCTCCTAATAATCTGAGAATGAAAGATGTTGTGAATGAGATACTGCATGAAATCCAGAGAAGTCCTTGTGAAATTTCAAATAAACAAGAAATAATTTGAGAGAAAATGGGATCCTTTATCTCTGTTTTCACCTGATAATGGCTACTGCTATATTGTATCACCAGCTTCCCCTCCTGCCTCTTTCTCCAACTTAGTCTCCTACTTCTCAGTTCTATACACTTTGTATTTCAGAAGGGCCCACACAACACATTTTTTTTTCATGCATTCTTGTGTGCAAAGGAGTTTGCTAATACTTATCACTAGCACCATAAAGTGTGAGGGGAAACATACAAGTAGAGGAGTAGTTGAGTGAACATCTATCTTGCCCCCAAATCCAATTAAATGGTAACTTCCTTCAGTTACAGATGTTTTTGCATTATAGTCCAATTTCCAGTAGAGATTGCAAAGACAAGAGTCTGAGACTATTTGTGCATTTATAGTATGACAAAAGTTCATTGGTTAGAAACAATTTCCTTGTTAAAAAATATAATAAAAGAAGAAGAAGCTTCTGGAACACATGGGATTCTGTTAGTGTCTTCATCAGTTTGGCTTAGATGTGTTAAAGCAGTTTTCTTCTAAACAACAGGGTCACCAGATTTGTCTCTCACCTACCTTACAGCTCTGGCTCAACCACTGATTGATTGAATTTGGAGACCCAAATTCAGATCTTGAAAATAAACCTTGATTATTCCAGCCCAGGTCAATGAACACTCAGTACATACACAGTGTCCTAGATACTGCAAGTAACTTGACTGCAAAGGATGAGCCAACATATAACACAGGACTTTCCACAACAATGTGGACATTATGTTTAAAAGGAAGAGGAATATGGAAAGTTTTAGAGGAAGTCTAATTCCTCAGCAGTATAACTTAGGGATATAAAAGTATAAACCAGAAATTAACAATGCTGATCATTAAAGGTCTGGCACAGTGTGACAAATTTATTCATGTTGCTTGTCACTCTCTTCCTGAACACACTTGAACCTTTAGAACTTTTCTCCAGCTAGCATTATATGCCACCACCACAGGTTTTTGGCCCAACTAGATGTCTGAGATAAAAACTTTGTCATTCTAGAGCACTACGCTAAAGCCATAAAGAAATGTTACCTCTGCTGATTTTGCAAATACGTAAAGGAATTTTTTAATAGATTTATTTATTTATGCATACAAGAACTGGGGTACAGGCCAGAAGTGCAGGGATGAGAGGATTCACCAGAGACAGAGTGGGGAACAGAACAAATAGATTGACTGAAATACACTGCTGAGGGGAGCAGCGGGCAAGACAGGAGAGGTCAGCTGTGTCATGCAGGTAGCTCCCTGGATGGCTGGAGATCGAACTCATGCTACAGTGGCTGCAGATAACTTCACAGGGCTGTGCTTAAATCCTTGCACCACCAGAGAGGCCCGGAAAAGGAATTTAGATGCTGGGCTTCACCCCTGGTTCCCACCTACTTATTTCTTATGTTGAGTAAAGATCTTCTAGGGTGGATAGCAATGTGCGCCCTGACAAATGTGGATTTATATATGTTTTTTGTTTCTATCATCACATTCTCTTAATTTGTAACAATAACATAAGGTACAGAAAATAAAGCAGGGACTTATGAAGAGGCCCAAATATTTTTAGAAACCTAAAAATTAAGCATGGAGGAATATAAATTAAACAGGTAAAGAGCTAGGAATATGAATTTCCTACAAAGTAATTGATACATGGATATGTGTGTGTGTGTGATACTTCAATCATATATACATATATATATATATATATATGGCACAACATATATATATATATAACACTTTCTGAAGCAAATCATATATATATATATATATATATATATATATGACACTGTAATCAATGACTTCTCAGAAATAATTTGACTTCATTAGTATTTAATTTTATATTTTTGAGTCATACTTACTATAGTAACATGTAAGCTCCTTTGAGCACCAATAACCCCCCCCATGTCTGGAATAATCCATTTTGTAAGAGCAGCAGAACACACAATGGAAAATGTGTTGATATTACCAACTTTATTTCTAAACATAGTTCACAAACACTATATATATTTCATAGGAGTTAAGCAAAGTAAATTGCATACATGGGGTCTATAGATATGCTCAGTCACTAATTAGTGGGGTTCATTGATATAATACAGAATATATAGGCACAATATATATGCATGCATATTCAATGTGAATATAGGATTTTTCCAGATATTTTAAGCACTGTGTAATGAATGTTATTTCATAAATTAATCATTATGATTATTTAATCATATTGATTAAGTTCAAACCTGTTTTGTTTGCTATATCTAAACAGTAGAGATTTTATTTTTGTGTCCAATGGGACATTGTGTCTACATGGTTATGACTTGGTAAAATTCAATATCCAACACTTTCAGGGTGCTACCCAGATCTGTGATTCCAAGCAACTTAGATTTGGTAGATTTGGGTAGAGTTCCATGATTTCATGTAATTAATGCATGTGATTAATCAATCTAACCATCTATTCTATCAACTTTTTAAAAACAAATGAAAGAGGTATGGGGAAGGTTATATTTTACTAGATATTTACTAAGATTCCTTCTAGAGTCAAAATTATACAAAGATGAACATCTTATTTTCTTCTATTTTTTCCAAGGCATAGAAGGAACTTAGGAGAAATGACCCATGTATATTCAGATTGCTTGGGTAGTTATTTTGGCATGTAACAATAAAAAACTTGAAACTGGACTGTAATATTGATTGTTGCTAAATCCATTTGGAAAGCTCTAAGTGCACTGGAAATTTAAATAGCATCATTTTGTGGTGTTGATTTAATCTTTCATATAAACAAGGTTTAACAGACTCTAAGAAAAGTAATATAAATAGGTTACAGAATATATGGTGTTTAAAATTATGTACATCACACCCACAGATGAATTAGATCAAGAGAGCATTAGAAAGCCCACTCAGAACTGCTTTCTGAGAATAGAAAACAGAAATGTGTAATTGATAAAATAGCTTTTCCTGGGGACCATTACTGAAAATTCCCAATAAAGTATAATAAATAAAAAGAGGAGATTGATGACTACTATACTGCCTCTAATTAATTGAAGTCTTTCCTTTTCTCATATAGAAAAAAAATTATCAAAATTATAGCAGAAAAAATGTTGTGTGAGATTTATATGTTTGTCCTCCCTCAACCCAGTGTATGCCAAGCACTGATCACTCTGCTTGGCACAAGCTAAATATTTATTTTTATTTTTATTTTTATTTTTACATCATTTTTAAACAATATTTGGTTCCCCACCCCTTCAGGTGTAGTCCCCATAGAGTTTCCTTCTCCATTGCACCTTTGCATCATCACCTCAGTCCCCTGTGCTCCTCCCTCCCTCCCTCTGATACCTCTACCTCTTCCTCCCCTGCAGGATGTCCCTGATTTATAATTGTCTGTTTTTGTTTTGCTGTGTTTTGTACCATTACTTTTTTTTACACTGATGTCCTATTTGGTTCCCCTATATTCCTGCTATAAGTGAAACCATCCAATATTTTTCTTTTTTCCTTCTGGCTTATTTCACTGAGCATAATTCCTTCTAGCTCCATCCACATTGCTGCAAATGGCAAAAGTTTATCATTTTTATTGCTGAATAATGTTCCATTTTGTGTATATACCATGTCTTCTTGATCCAGTCATCTATTTTTGGGCATGTGGTTGTTCCCAGATTTTACCTATTGTAAATAGCAAACCAAAATTAATTCATGACATCTTAATAACCTAGAAAGTGATTTTTGAAGTGGGAAATGTATGGGACAAAGAATATTATTTATTTTTATTTTTTATAAATTTATGGTTGATGTAATAATTTTTGCATTAGAATTATATTTCTTAATCTTCACTATATTGACACTACTATAAGAAATTGGTAATTTTTTATATGTATGAAATAAAATTCTCAGTATATTAGGTAATTTTTTCAATTACCTAGATGACAGGTATGAGAAGAACTTTTCCAATCAGATTAGGAGGCAGAGGTAAGAACTCTGTATGAGGAAGAGGTCTTCTTACCTCTGTCTCTCAAGCTCTAACTTAGGTGGGAAGCAATGAAAATTTTTTTAAAAAGACTTACACTATGTGAATAAATAAATGAACTGAAGAACCAATAGTTAATAAAGCAAAATAGGTAAAGCTCTCATAAATAGATCTGTAATGATTATATCCTCTCTGTTGAATCAGTTACATTATGTGAATTTAAATACATAGACACACATATATTTGTGTAAATGTATATCCCACATTTATGTTCAATCTGGTTTACTGCAACTCCCACTAAGCCTTGCTAAGCCAACCATGTTAATGACTTGGTTTTTGTTATGTTTTTTGTTGTTGTTGTTTGTTTGTTAGTTTGTTTGGTTTTGCTTGACAGCAGCATCTCATCTCTGTTCTTATTATTTGCTAGAGTGCCCTGGTATTGTAAGTTCCATGAGCCCCATTGTAGTGGTTTTGTTGTGCTGTGTACTATTCTATCCTCAGTACTATTCCATCCTCAGTGACTAGAACATTATTGGCTACAGAAAACATTCTCAATAAATATTTATACAATAAGAGGAGATGCCAATTTCTTTTCATACCATTTATTTTCCATCAATGTGAATAAGCTTTCTTTTTTTCTTAGAACTAGCATCTGGTCCAAGGATGATTGAGTTTTTATGTATAGTTTCCTAATACATGTTACTATAATTTTATCCCCTGTTGTAATTTTTCCTCTGATAATTATTTAGCAACCAAAGATGCCAAATTAGGTATAATGAGACCCTCCTCTGTGACATAAAATATGTTGACATCTTCTAAGAAGAGGAATGATTTGTGGAAATAGAATATTGAGAACATAATTACTCTGTCATAGCTGAACCAATTATGTTAAAGTAAGTATCTAGACGTATTTTATAATATGGAATTTTTTTTTAATATTTATTTATTTATTTATTTATTTATACAAGCTCTGGGTACAGTCAGAAGTGCGGGAGGGTGAAAGAATTCACCAGAGCCAGAGCGGGGAACAGAACAGGCAGACTGACGAAGTACACTGCTGAGGGGAGCAGCGGGCGCAGCAGGAGAGGTCTGTCGTGCCATGTAGGACCCTCGCCAGCGGCTGGAGTTAAAAATGGTGCTGCAGAGGCTACAGGCAGAGCTTCGCAGCCTGTGCTCAACTACTACTCCACCAGGGAGGACCTGGAACTTATTTTTGCAGTGAATTTTTTCTCTTTCCTTTTTAATATGTTTGCATCCTGTAGTTTATTCCTTAAGGTTGTTCCTCAGGAGAAAATGTACTTCTCTTATCAGCAATGAATAAAACAATAACTTTCATGATGTTATTATATCAATTACGTAAGTAGACCATCATCTCCATATAAATATTTATATTGTAAAATAATTTTGCCCTGTGATTTTGGCCTTGGTGGTAAGAAAGAAAAACTAGTCACATATTGGGGTTTTTAATAAGTTTGGGCTCTTGTCCCTGACAATTATTAGCTTTGAAACTTTCACCAAGTTACTTGCATTACCTTTTAATTAATAGGACTATGCTTCACTAAATGGATATTTAAAATATGAGTAAGGAAAGGGCATGTAGTTTTGTAGAAAGTGTGCTTTGACATTGTGATTCATAGAAAATGATCAGTGCATGATTTGAGCTAATGTGATTATATTCTGGAATCCCCTTTTTAAAAATAAAACAAAAGCAAAGCATGTTTTCATCTACATCTATATGCTAACCACTTTGAATAATAGTAGATGTATTCCATCAAAAATTGGTTCATACTCAACAGATTTCTATGCAACTCTACTTGTTCAGCCACCTAAAATAAGTGAGTAGGCTTCATAGGCTATCGATAATTTACACTTCATAAGACAGCTGGTTGCAGAGTTTAGCAGATTGGCACAGGGCTGCGAACCAACTGAATTATGTGTGAGGAATTTGGGACTAGGATTTTCCTTAGTGGTCTTTCAGCTGTTGTTGTGCCCATAGAGAGCAACTACGAGCTATTCTTGAAACAATTTAGTTGTTTTCTTTCATGTAAAATATTAAGCAAAAAAAAAAAAAAAAAGAATCCAGCTAAATTCTTCCTATAAGAAGTTTATTAATATATAAAAAGTCAGCTATCAAAAAGGTCGAAATTTAATGTAAAGGGCTCAAAGCAATTTGGCAAACTTTACGTAAGGGCAGATGGTAACACGATTTCTACACAGCTAGTTTAAGTAAGACCATTTTCCTATTTCTGTACAATTGGTATTAGAATTCAAAAAAAGGCCTATCTACTTATCATATATTATATACCCCATACTGTTAAATATTTTACATATGTTTGTTTGGTAGCCCTAACAATAATGACATTTTTTTAAAAATTTATTTATTTATGCATACAAGAGCTGGAGTGCAAGCCAGAGATGTGGGGGATGAGAGGATTCACCAGAGACAGCGTGGAGAACAGAACAGGCAGATTGACTGAAATACACTGCTGAGGGAAGCAGTGGGTGGGCGAGACAGGAGAGGTCTGCTGCACCATATGGACTAGCAACCCGGTTGGGGATTGAACTTGTGCTACAGTGGCTGCAGATAGCTTCATAGTGCTGTGCCTTAACCTCTTGTGCCATCAGGGAGGCCCCAATAATGGCAAATATGTATACATTCATATTAATCAAAATTCTTAGAGTTGAAATTGTTAGAATTATCAGATTAGTTAGGAAAAAAATAATTTTTATAGCTTATGTAACCACAGGAAGAACAATATAAAGCTACACTTTCAGGACTCCATAATGGAACCTGGAATCTGGATGCTACTAATTTGCAATCCATAAAAGCAAGATATCTTAAAGGAGGACCTCCCTGGTGGCACAGGCAGTTGACCACAGTGTTGTGAAGCTGTCCACAGCGTCTGAAGGGCTGGTTCGATCCCTGCCGGCCTCAGAGCAACCCGCATGGTAAGCAGACCTCTCCTGTCTCGCCTGCTGCTCCCCTCAGCCATGTATTTCAGTCAATCTGACTGTTCTGTTCCCCGCTCTCTCTTAGATGAATTGTCTCACCCTCCCGCACCTCTGGACTGTACACCAGCTCTTGTATAAATAAAATAAATCTTAAAAAAAGATATATTAAAGGAAAAAGCTGAATTTATTTGTAAGATATCAGGCTTTCATACAATCCAAGTAAATTAGAGGCTCAAGTTTGGAATATGAAAGAAACAAAGGAAATTCCAAATGGCCAAAGAACCATAGACTTAGCAAGACAATTGTATTCCACCAGGTTGCCACCACCACTGACAATGAATTACCACTGCCTTGGCAAAAATATTCCCACAGCTACTCCATTTTTCCATACGCAGTGTGGACATGGGGAAGGAACATCCCATCACATTAGCCCAGAGATTGGCCTCCTCCCCTTAAAATTTTTGTCATGGGAAGATTCTCACCCTTTGCAAAACTACCTACAAAGAGAGATTACTCAAATGAGCAAAGGTGGTTGGAGGACAGACAGGTCCTCCAAACGTTAAATACCCAAAATAATTCTCTCCTTTTTCCCAGTTAATTTTCTTGTCTTTGTAATGGAATATTATCTCCTATATGTCACCTCTTCCATTTATCAGGAAGGAAGACTGACAGCAAATTCCAAATTTAGATATTCCTAGGCAAAGGTAGAAAATTTAATTATCTTTTATCCACTCTGCTTTTATCAGTATTTGGATTGCATGCCCATCTCTCATGCTAGAGAAGTTCCCAATTGGCATCTTTTGCTAAATCATGGTTGTATAGGTCACTGAATAATTTATTCTAATGATATTGACTTTATATAGTCATCCTAATTTCCATTTTACTGGAGAATATTGAGTTTAGTAGATATTGAACAACTCCTATACAGCGACAAGGAAGCTATACACTGAAATAGGTCTTGAATTCATTGTATGTGCTGCCTTTCAGCTGGTCCATGCTGTCTCCCTACTTCTCCATGAGTGGAGAGTATGCTCACATTTGCTATTTAACACTCCAGACTTCCTACAATTTAATAAAATCATGGGTGATTTATAGAAAAAAATGTATATTTTAAAATTGTATATTTTCAAAATTGAATAGTAGGCAAGGTTTTGGTTAATCTTCAGAAATCAATTACTTTGAGCACTACCAAATATATCAAAAAATTTGTAGTCAACTTTTCTTAATAGAATTAGCCTCATTCTACATCTCGGGGGGGGGGTTCCCTTGATTTTTCAAATAATTATATATGAAATAGTCTTGACCTGATTTTTAATTACTTGGGGGGTAATTATCAAAGGTAAAATGTCATCCCAATGAAAAAAGGATACAGTTTCATTAATGATGATTTAAGCAAAACAATCTTGTGTCAAGTTACATAAAGGATGTATTTGAATTAAATATTTTTTCCAATACCTGAGCAACCATTACAGTTTTATTTGGGACTATTTAATATATATTTTTATTTATATAAATGTATGTCTCAAATAAGAGCTATGGAGCTGAAATATCTTGGGCTGCACCTAACAGCAAAGTCTTTTTTTAATGTTTCAACATGCTTATGATTAGATAAAATTGCATATTATAGAACTATAAAATATATTTAATATAAAAGTGAAAATTAGGTATTTGCTTGATTTTTAAACTGTTGTACTGCAATATTTTAAGTTTATAGGTGACAAGAATTTGCTGTCACCCATTAATGTGAAAAATGAAGCTATTGATTTATTTGTACTACTCTTTAATATTTTCAGACATTTGCTTTGTTGGTGGTAAAATTTTCAGACTACAGATGGACTTATATATGGAAATTTATAAGTAACTGTGATATAGGATAAGACATTATTTTAAGAAATAGGATATGATAACTGCCTGGGCTACCATCACCCTGAGTTAACTCATTTTACTTCTTCACACATTTATTGAGCAATTACTGATAGGGCTATGTGTGTGAAAGTGAGAGAACTCATATGAAGTTCTCAAGTTGGATCAGTTAAACCCTCATGTGAGATAAATATCTATACTTTTAAAAAACAGGGAGGAAAAAGTGATCATGAATACCATGGAGTAGATTCTTCTGTATTATAAGAGAGTATTTTGTATTCTGTATTGTAGGTGTATTTTAATGCATTAGTATATAAACATACTTAAAAACAGAAGACATGAAAGTGGAATAATTAAAAGTAACAGGTTAGAATTGTCATTTGGTATAAAAAATAAACTGGAAACTATATATAGGACATATACACCTGCAGAAAATAAGAATCAGGGGTTGAGAAGATGAAGGATAAGAAACTACAATAGAATCTGCAATTCTGCTAACTACTCAGTATTCCTTTTGGACTATCTCTGGCTTTAGCAGAATCAAGTACAAAAGCTTTCTCTTTGTACAATCGGGTAATGGAGTTTAACCTGCAATCACCACATTGTAGAGAATATTCTCACATGTGCATGTGATTTAATGAGATGATGTTGATGTATACACAAAGAACTTCCCAAGGCAGAGTGAAAGATCCATATTGGTCAAGACTATCACTGTTCTTCACCAGCTATCACTGTTCTTCACAATCAGGAGAATGGCAGTCAGAAATGGTCTGACTATACAATTTATAGATCATCCTCTTTCATTGCACTCCAAGAGACATTGCTAAAAGTCAAAGCCTATTGCTTTGTGATGCAGTCAATATGGTTTGCTCCCTAAAGTTTAATTACCTCTTGGTTTCATCTGATGTGTGCTTTATACAGACTAATAAGCACTTTTTTCGCTTCCCATCTCCCATTATGCCACTCTCCATGTACCCTCCTCTTGTCCATGTATAGTCTGACTTTTCTTGCCATTTCTATAGGTGGGATACAGCTTTCTAATGAAAGTATTTTCTTTACATTTTTTTTGTATACTTGTAGGAAATGCCATGTGTTTAAACCAAACCTGTGATTGAGTTGATGGAATTGATTTCCTTTGTGAGAGATGATGTGCTGCTTCTCTAGGAAACTAATGCTCACATAGGTTTCCTTCTGAAAGTTTCTCTAACTTTGGAGCTGAGGGTGTTTGGTTATTTAATAGTATTTCTTTTTCTTTTCTCTCTCCCCTTTTTCATCTTCTTTGCCATCTTCTTCCTTGGTATGTAGCAAAATTCAACTTCTAAGCCTCCTTCTCAGTGAATTGTGATCTGGCAAATAATTTTGGCCAGTAGGAAGTATACATGAAAAAAAAAGGCTATTAAATAGCAAAATCTCACTTTGTAGTCCTCATAGTCTGTCTGTGCTGTTCTGTTGGTCAGATGCAGAGAATCTGAGAACACTAAATCCCTAAGGAATACCAGACCTACAAGATAGAATAAATAGTGGTCTCAGACATCTTGAATTGTATTGTGAAAGTGAAAACAAATAAATTCCCTCAGTATTAAGACACTGACACATAAGATTTATTAAAACAGTGATCTCTCTGAATAATATATCTGAGCACAATTTGGCAGCAGCCTTGCGCTAGACCTAAAGTTGCTGGTTGACATTTCTTGACTCACTGACCTTGCCTGAATCTCACTTTCCTTAACTTTAAAAATAAGAAATAAAAAAAAAAAAATAGCATTTTCTCTTTCAACTTATGGTGATGTCATGGACTGAATATTTGTATCCCCTCAAATTTTGTATGTTGAAGCCCTAACTTCCAATATGAATTTAGAGTTAGGGATTTTGTGGTGTAATCAGCAGAGAGGTCAAGAGAGTAGGTCCCTTCTCATAGGATTAATGGCTTATAAGAAGAGAAACCAGGACTCATTCTTTGAGAACAGAGAGAAGGCAGCCATCTGCAAGTCAGGAAAAGGACCTTATCAGGTGTCAAAAAGAGCAACACCATGCTCTTGCACTTTCCAGCCTTCAGAGCTGAGACCTGCCCGTTGTTGAAGCTACCTGCTCCATGTTATTTGTTATTATATCTAGAACTAATTAAGACAGATGATCACCAAATAATATTCTTTCCCTATAAATGTCTAGCCAGGACCTGGAGCACAATAGATTATCAAAGAATGTTAATATGCTTCATCAATTCTGCCTTCATAGGTAAATATACCAAATCAAATATCTTATGGGTCATTTTCCTAAACTGAGTAAACAATATTTGTACGTTTTTCTCCTTTTTTATTGTAATATTATTTATTTATTTTATATAATTCTTACATCATTTTTCATTTTTGCACAATGTATGTGTTTTCATTTTGGTTATATTGGTATTCCCCATACAGTTCCACCCCCCTTATTTTGACCCTAATCCCTCCTCTCATCCCTTCCCCCACCACCCAGTATATCTCTGGTTTATAGTTGCTTGTTGATTTTGAATTTTTCTTTATTGTAATTAGTCTTTTTCCTGGTCCCTCATTTTTCTCCTTTAAAGTTACCTATTTTTGGGCCTCCCTGGTGGCACAGTGAGTTGAGATGCAACCTATGAGGCTGTCCACACCCTCTGCAGCATGAGTTGGATCCCCCAGGTGGCCAGGGAGCAACCCACATGGCACAGCAGACCTCCCCTGACTCTCCAGCTGCTCCCCTCAGCAGTGTATTTTGGTCAATCTGCCTGTTCTGTTCCCCACTCTGTCTCTGGTGAATCCTCTTACCCCCTACACCTCTGGCCTGTACCCAAGCTCTTGTATGCATAAACAAATAAATCTTAAAAAATAAAAAACAGTTACCTATTTTCTTAACAAATAATTCATATTCTAGTGAATATATTCCTTTTTGTACTTGCCACTGCCCTATTTCTTTTTATTTTCAATTTAAAAAATAAACCCATTAGTAAAATTAACAGAACAAATTGAAAATCTCTGTCAGCAAGCCACTTATGAATAATAAAAGTGTTTTATGGTCAATGCTGGTAATGTTTATCATAAAAAATGCTATTATATTATTAACCATACTATATATTTGCCTGCATTTATTTTTAAATACCGGGAGAAATAGGAAGACATGCTAATATACTTTACCTTTTAGAAAATCTTAGACTTAAATAAAAAATGTGTAGATAGTACAGTTTTCCCCAAACCCTGAACCCAGTTAGTATTATTGAGATCTTAGATTAATGTTTACTTTGACTACTAATAAGCCTATACCAACACATTATTAGCTAATGGCCATGCTTTATTCAGATTTCTTTGGCTTTTTCTACTGTCCTTTCTCTGCTCTGAAATTGCATCAAGGGTACTAAATTATATTTAGTCACCATGTCTTCTTAGGCTCTTCTTTGCTATGACATTTTTTCAGACTTTCCTTGTTAGATGATCTCATGACTCTGGATGTATTTTGAATTGGGTGTTTCGTGGAATTTCTATTAGAGTGATTTGTCTGATCTTTTCCATGATTAGTCTGGGATTGCAAGTTATTGAAAGTAATATGACAAAGTATCATTTTATCACGTGGTAAGGATGCAGGCCAACAAGATAAGATAAAGCAGCTAATGAGTAATATTGAATGCGTCACATGGTTGGAAAAGTTTTTGTCATGTTTCTCCATTCAAACTTACTCTGTCTTCTTTCTGTCTATATTCTACTCTTGGAAATATGTCACTGAGTATAACACAGACTTACAGAGTGGGAAATTATGGTCCAACTCCCCAGGGAAGAAGTGTTTACATAAATCATGTATCTTCTGCATAGAAGGTCTGTCCATTTTGCCCCATTCATTTATATTTAATTATGATTTAAAAAAAAATATTTATTTATTCATTTACACAAGAACCAGGGTACAGGCCAGATGTGCGGGAGGGTGAGAGGATTCACCAGAGACAAGAGTGGGGAGCAGAACAGGCAGACTGACTGAAATACACTGCTGAGGGGAGCAGCGGGCAAGACAGGAGAGGTCTGCCTCACCATGTGGGACCCTTGCAGGCTGGCTGGGATCGAACCTGCACCATAGAGGCTGTGGACAGCTTCACAGTGTGGTGCTCAACTGCCTACGATTTGATTATTTAAGTAAATATGGGCCCATGGGTATTTATTTTATATTTCATGTTAAGTCCAATACTAATTTATTTATTTGTTATTCTTTCTATTTAGCTTTGGCCATTAAATATTCTTTCAGTTGGATCTCAAGTTATTTTGGTAAAGCCCTCCTCATTATGTTGTTTTGTTTTTTTGTTTTGTTTTGTTTTGTTTTTAGTATTCACTTTGTTTCTAGCTCTTCAAAATGAGACCAGCTAATAGTATATTTCTCACTCTAGCACTAGACTTAGCAATTTCTCCAAAGAACTATGGATTCTTTTTATGGACAAGGGTCTTGGAAACTAGGATTGAAGTATTACTTGTGTTCATTGATACTGGAGAGTTGATGCTTTCAGATCTTCTCAGATAGAAGAACAAGGTGATAAGTGTGCATTGACACACATATATAAATATTTATATATGTAATCTTCCTTCTCTACTTCAACTTAAACATATGAGTACTTACAGATGCCCTCACCTCTAATCTAAACCTCATGGGAAACAGTGAGATTGTCTTACACATTTGTAGTACAGTTAAAAAGGTCACAATTGACTTTTCACTTGTGATTTCCAAGTGCTACTATTATAGATCATTTAAGTTGCCTGTACTAAGTTTTATTTTAATATTCCATATATTTTGATAAATGTATGTGTCATATATCCATAATTACAGTATCAAAAGGAATCATTTTATTATCTCTGGGCTTCAACTACTCAATCATCCTTCCCCTATAACCTTCCAGTTTGAAGTAGTGTTACATATAGAATTCCATTGCAGTAGTTTGTTTTTTTTCAGAGTATTCCATTGTTTTTCATTTAATGTCCATGGGATCAGTGAAACCTTTTTCTCATTACTAATATTGATAATTTGTATCTTCTCTCTTTTATTCTTAATTAGCCAAATTTGAGGTTTATCAGTTTCCTTGATCTTCTCAAAGAAGCAGCTTTTGGCTTGGTTGATTTTACTTATTGTTTTCTTGTTACTAATATCATTTGTTTCCACCTTAATTTTCATTATTCATTTTCTTCTATATGTTTAAAATTTAAATTAAATTGTCATTTTTCTCTAGTAAGCTAGGGGTAGCTTTTATTACTGAGTTCAGGTTGTTTTCTAAGGTATACATGAATGCTATAAATTTCCCTTTATCTCTGTTCTTGCTACACGGATTTTGATGTATTTTCATTTACATAAACAAAGGAAACATTAATTCACACATGATATACTATCTGTAGTATGCAATTTATATATGTAACATAGTGTGTCATAGAATAAACATGCTAAGCATTATTCTTTGATGTAGGTATTATTTAGAAAATAGGAATTTTTTAATCTCCAATTACTGGGAATTTAACAGCTACCTTTTTGTTTTTGAGTTGTAGTTGTACTTTAATTCCATTTTGGTCTGAGACCATATGCCATATGCTTTATGATCTCTTTTAAGTTTTTTAGGCTGTTTTTTGTTTTTGTTTTGGTTTGAGTTTTGTGGGTTTTTTTTGGGGGGGTGCTAATAATGTTCTAAATTGTAGAATATTCCACCAGAACTTAGGAGAAATACACACTCTGCTATTGCTCTATGGAATATTCTAATAAATGTAATTAAGTCAAGTTAAAGTGCTGGTCAGTTCAACTATACCTTTAGTGATGCTCTGCCATCCTGATTTGTCAGTTACTAAAAGTAGCTTGTCAAAGTCTCTAACATTAATAGTGGGTTTGTCTATTTTTCCCTATTGTCCCATCTATTTTAGTTCGCATACTTTATAACTATAATGTTTTTCTGGAGAAGTGAACTTTTTATCATTAAATATACAACTAATTTAATTTGTCATTTTTCTCTCTTCAAATTTATCTTATTATGCAATTAATATAGCTATTCCAAATTTTGTTTAAATAGAAAATTTTGTTGTTTAGTGTTACCATAGTATATCTTTCTCCATCTCCTACTTCTAACCTACCTGAGTTTTTATGTTTAAGTTGGTTCCCTGTAGACACCGTATACTTGGCTCCTTATGTTTTTATCTACTCTTGCAATTTGTCTTTTCATTGGTATGTTTAGAACACTCATGTCAGTAATGACTGATATGTTTAGATTAGTACCTATCAAACTTATAACTATATTTTGTACTCACTTATTGTTCTATTCACAGTTTTAACTTTTTGACTTCTTTGCTTTTGCTGAATCAGTGTATACGATTCTATTTTATATACTTTCTTAGCAAGTCAATGTATTTTCTTTGGATTTTTTTTAGTGGTTACCCTAGGATTTACAATATGTAAGTTCAGTTAGATCTAACTTCCTATACATTATATCACTTTATATATAGTGCAGGCATCTTATAAAAGTATTTTCAAATTTCTTACTTCCAAGCCTATGGTGTTTCTATAATTTATCTCACTTGTGATTGTTACTGTTGTTTAATCAAGCAAAATTTTTAATTAATTGGGAATAAGAATGATAGATTTCATTTTTCTTTCATTTATTCTTTAGCAATGCCTCATCTTTTTTTAAGAAGTTTTATTTATTTATGCATGCAAGAACTGGGGTACAGCCCCGAGGTGTAGGGGGTGAGAGAATTCACCAGAGATAGAGTGGAGAACAAACAGAATAGGCAGACTAACTGAAATATACTTCTGAGGGAGCAGTGGGTGAGACAGGAGAGGTCTGCTGCGCCATGTGGGTCAGCTCCCTGGCCGGCTGGGAATCAAAGTCGTGCTGCTGTGGAGGCTGTGGATAGCTTCATAGTGTTGTGCCTAACCCCTTGTGCCACCAGGGAGGCCCACCTCATATTTTTTTTAATGTGAGTACAAGTTTGATATTTTTTTATTTAAATTATCCCTGAAGGACTTTTTAAAACATTTTTTATGTGACAGGGCTGTTGAATATGGATTTCCTCAATTCCCGTTTGCTTGAGAAGGATTACTTTTCCTTTACTTTGGAAGGATGAGTCTACTCTATAATTCTTTGGCAGAGGTTTTTTCTTCTCCATGCTTCAAATTTTATGCTATTCTGTTATTGTTTACATAGTTTCTGATAACATAACCCAATGTAATTTTTAACCTTGTGATTCTGTAGGTAAATGGTTTATTTTTTCTGACTTTTAAAAAAGATTTTATTTTATTTATGCATACATGAACTGGGGTACAGACCAGAGGTGCAGGGAGGTGAGAGGATTTACCAGAGACAACAGAATAGGCAGACTGACTGAAATACACTGCTGAGGGGAGCAATGGGCAAGTCAGGAGTGGTCTGCTATACCATGTGGGTTGCTCCCTGGCTGGGGATTGAACTAATGCTACAGTGGCTACAGATAGCTTCATAGGTTGCATCTTCACCCCTTGCACCATGAGGGAGGCTCCCTATTTTCCTGACTTTCATTAGATATTCTATTTGTGTTTATTTAAATGTAGTTTGAACATGATACACCTAAGTGAAACGTTTTTAACATTTTTTAAAATACTGTAGTAAATTTACTAAATCTGTAGTTTGTCATTTACTTTTTAAAATTCTAGTCACTGTTAACTTCAAACATTTATTCTGATATTTTTTCCTCAATTTTTAGTATTTCAATGTATATAAACTACACATATTGAAATTTAGCCCAGTGTTCTTAGATTATCGGTTCCTTACATTGTTTGATTTATTTTTCCCTTCTGCATTTCATTTTGGGAAGTTTGTGTTAACCTATTTTAATATCTCTAATTCATTCCTTAGCCATATCCATTCTATCAATGGATCCATCAAAATTAGTCTCCATTTTTATTATTCTATTTTGATTTCTAGCTTTTTATCCATACTTTCTTACAGTTTTCATCATCTTCACAGGTAATTTTGCATTACCAACCCATTTTTATATATTGTCTACTTTTCCATCGAAGTCCTTATCACATTAGTCATCATTATTTTATTTTATTTTATTTTTTAAAGACTTATTTATTCACGCATACAAGAACTGAGTTATAGGCCAGAGGTGTGGGAGGTGAGAGAATTCACCAGATACAGAGTGGGGAGCAAAACAGTCAGACGACTGAAAACACTGCTGAGTGGTCGAGACAGGAGAGGCCTGCTGTGCCATGTGGTCCGTGGTTGGTGGGGATGGAACTCGCACTGCAGAGGCTGTGGTCAGCTTTACAGCACTGCGCTCAACCACCTGCACCACCAGGGAGGTCCAGCCATCATTATTTTAAATTGTGTGCTTGATGTTGACAATTTCAACATTTGTATCATATCTGAGTCTGATTTTCATTTTTGGACCATTTCTTCATGTATCTAAACATGCTTGTAATTGTTGGGTGAAAGATGAATATGATTCATCAAACTACAAGAATTTAAACAAATCTTTAGTGTGATTTTTTTTTTTTTTTGTAAACTGGTCAGGATTTAACTATGTTTAATGTTTGCTACACTATAGCTGCCAGATGTTAAACTTTCTCTAATATCCCCTTTTCTTCATTTCCCCTGTTATGATTGGGACTCCCTAAGAATTCTCCTTAGATGGAATCTGTTTTCAGCTCTTTAAGCTGTAATCTTCTGCTGTCTTACTGGGACCTGTTGGCATGGTGATGTGGTGTAAGGAAGGGAAAGTGCTCTATTATCGTATGCTTAAGTTCCTTTACTTGCTAGTGGACTTGTGTCACTAGGCTCTGACATCTTAATGTTTCTTAGCTTTTGCAATCCTCTCAGGATAAAATAGAAAAGCTAGAGACATGCTCTTCTATCATTTTATATTAAGGTTCTAGCAGAGTCTTTACTCTGAAGACAAGATCTTTATTATCAAAAATGATTTGGCATATTTCACAATGTTTACTTTCTTCCTTATCTAGCCAGAGTTGAGGGAACACATTTTCGTTTTTGGCTCATAATGTTCTAAATTGTAGAATATTCCACCGGAACTTAGGAATGCACACTCTGTTATTGCTCTATAGAATATTTTTTTAAAGATTTATTTATTTATTTATACAAGCACTGGGTACAGTCAGAAGCGTGGGAGGGTGAGAGAATTCACCAGAGCCAGAGCGGGAAACAGAACAGGCAGACTGACAAAACACACTGCTGAGGGGAGCAGCGGGTGCAGCAGCGGGCATGACAGGAGAGGTCTGTGCGCCATGTGGGATCCTCGCCGGAGGCCGGGGATCGAACCGGTGCTGCAGAGGCTGGGGGCAGACTCGCAGCCCAGCGTTCAACTGCTGCGCCACCACGGGAGGCCCGTATATGGAATATTCTAATAAATGTAATTAAGTCAAGTTAAAGTGCTGGTCAGGTCAACTATACCTTTAGTGATGCTCTGCCATCCTGATTTGTCAGTTACTAAAAGTAGCTGACTCACTTGCAAGCTAGCACATACCCAACTTACAGAAATTAGTAGAAGAAAGAGACAGAGAGACAGAGAGAAAGAGAGAGAGAGAGGGAAGGGAGGGAGGGAGGGAGGAAGGAAGATTATCAGTTTCTGACTCTGACAGCTCTGCTCCAGGTAAGTAAATCTTGACAGTAACACTCTGAGTCTGTCTGTCTCTTCAGATTTTGGATTGGTATTTTGTCCTTTGGCCTAAGTTCTATGACATGTTGCAGAAAACCACTGTTTTTCACTTTGTTCATTTTTTTTTCCCTTGCTTTTGAGATGGAGAGGTCTTTTTCCAATTTTTTTTTTTTAAATGTCAGAGCGCTGTATCTGCATATTTCAATTCTTTAGTTTGAGTCTAGTTATCAGAATCTTTGAAATCACAATTGGGTTTGGTCATCTAGTACCTGATTTTCAGTGACGAGTTTATTAGTAAATCTGAAAGTCAGGTTCAAAATTTGGTCCCAAAAAGAACAGAATTAATGAAGAATTATGTGTTTAAGTCACACATACATTTCATGCATATGAAACAAGGGAGAAATATGGAATTGGGTTAGGACTTAATATTTTTAAGATATAAAGGATCAGATTATGAGTAAAACTCTGTGAACCCAAATATGACAAAACCATGACCCTAATTTTCAACAGTTTTACTTGATTTAGAGGGTACACATAGAGTCTTCAATGTTCTAATGCAATGTGATCACTACTGTAGAGAAATAAGAGCAGCAACCAGTTGTTTTTGAGACAATATCAGAAGCTTGGAGGGAAGATATTGTCTCTGCTGATATTGTCTCTTTCAACATGGGTAGGGAATTCCAATTTCTAGGACATGGAGAAGGAAAATAGCATATAAGGAAATGGAGAGTATTACAAACAGAACAAAAACAATGAAAATAATATATACAACCAAGATAACAAATACAACATGAACAAAACAAATATGTTGGGTTATAATATGCAAAAAAAAATAGCGTGATTGACATGGAAGTTGGTGGAGACAGACATGTGGCCTAAAAGTACATACCATCTCTCCTAAACTCTATATCATGTCCTCTAAGAATACATTGGTTCATCAAGAATTTTCAGAGAGGGCCTCCTCTGGTGGCGCAGTGGGTTGAGCACTGGGCTGCAAAGCTGCCTGCAGCCTCTGCAGCACCAGTTCGAACCACGGCCACCAGTGAGGGTCCCACATGGTACGCAGACCTCTCCTGTGGCGCCCACTGCTCCCCTCAGCAGTGTATTTTGTTGATCTGCCTGTTCTGTTCCCCACTCTGGCTCTGGTGATCCTCTCACCCTCCCACACTTCTCACTGTACCCAGTGTTTGTATAAATAAATAAATAAATCTTTAAAAAAATAATAATAATTTTCAGAGAAATTTTGTAATTTTTTGGAGCTCTTATTCTGAAGTTTTGCCCTTACAGAATGAAGATAATAACCAGCATGGAGTCAGTTGTTAATTGAATTAAAGAACCTTTTTTTCAATATGGACTAGCATAGGGTCCAGCAAATGCATTCAGTGATTAATAGCCAGCATTTGCTCCTGCTATGAGGTGTGAAGAAGGTGCATTGTATACTTATGCCTCTGGATTTTAAGATTTTTAAATGTAAGTAACTGAGATTTAAACAATAGCAATTTGGGTGGGGATGATAAGGGCCTTACTGGCCAAATTCAAACAGGGATTCCATGGGGCTAATAGTACATGCTAGAGACAAGATGGAGAATTAATTCAATCTGGTTAGTAAGATACAACTGACAATTAGATAACAGCCTCTAAAATGTATTCATTAAATTGTTTCAATGGGACAAAAGAGGGCACAGCAGTTGAAAATGCAGTCATGTCAGATGAGGGATTGTTATTATTGCTTATCTTCTAGATATATTTATTCACTTACACCGATTTGAGGGCATGGACATATTAATGGAATTTTTTGAGGAGTCGTGTAAGTGAAAAACCAGTTATTGCAGTACACAAACATAATAGTTAGAATAGCTATGTTCTAAAATTCTTATTTTAGGGCCTCCCCGGTGGCGCAGTGGTTGAGCACTGGGTTGTGAAGCTGCCCGCAGCCTCTGCAGCGCCGGTTCGATCCCCGGCTGCTCCCTGGCTCCCTGGCCAGAGGAGGGTCCCACATGGCGTGCAGACCTCTCCTGCCGCCCGCTGCTCCCCTCAGCAGTGTACTTCCGTCCTTCTGCCTGCTCTGCTCCCACTCTGGCTCTGGTGAATTCTCTCACCCTCCCGCACTTCTGACTGTACCTAGTGCTTGTATAAATAAATAAATCTTAATAAATAAATAAATAAATATCTCCTCACCTTTAAAAAAAAAAATTCTTATTTTAACCTCTTGAAAAGCAATCACCTAGGCAAATTTCTACACAAAGACACCCTAGCTAAAACTGTGATAATGTTAATCATTCCCTAAGTCATCACTACTCAGAGAACAGACAACATGCATTTATTCTTTCAATAGATACTTGACTATTTACAGTTTTCATTAAACTTGTCAAATGAGTTCAATATGGTAAGCCCAGTGATGTCATAGAGGAAGCTTTCCTGACCCAGGCAACTCCAGCACACAAAGAACAGACCCCAGGTGCCAGGACTTCTGTAAGAAAAATGTGCAGAGTAAGGGGCTTCCCTGGTGGTCTAGGGGTTAAGAATTAGCGCTATCACCCCTGACCAGCGAGCTAACCCACATGGCACAGCAGACCTCTCCTGTCTCACCCGCTGCTCTCCTCAGCAGTATATCAGTATATTTCAGTAAATTTGCCTGTTCTGCTCCCCGCTCTGTCTTTGGTAAATCCTCTCACCACCCCCACACCTCTGGTCTATACCCCAGTTCTTCTATGCATGAATAAATATATAAATAATTATTTTTAAAAAAATGTGTGCACTGTCAGTGTCTGAGGAAGCATCCACCATGACTGCTGTGAGAGCAACATGTGCTAGTACACTTTGTACAGTGACAAAAATTGGGACTTCTCTTAATCTCCAGTGCTGCTTCTCACCTCCAATTATTTTTTCACACTCAATTTCCACTTTTGTGGTTTTTTTTAAAGATTTATTTATTTATGCGTACAAGAACTGGGGTACAGGCCAGACGTGTGGGGAATGAAAGGATTCATCAGAGACAGAGTGAGGAGCAGAAGAGCCAGCTCTACTGAAATACACTGCTGAGGGGAGCAGCGGGTGAGAGGTCTGCTGCGCCATGTGGTATCGAACTAGTGCTGCAGAGGCTGCGGATAGCTTCATAGTGCTGTGCTTAACCCCTGTGCCACCAGGGAGGCCCACCACATTTGTGGTTTAAATTATTTCTTTTTCCCCCCACGTATTTGCTGGGTAACCATTATGCCAGACTTTGCTAAGGTACTAGAGATATAAAGTACAAGACAGACACATAGCTCATCCTCATATAATTTAGATTTCTATGTGTGTCTGTGTATGTGCACACATGTGTGGGTTAGAATGGAAAGATTAAAAGACAAGAAAATATGTTAGAAAGGAAGCATAACGTGTTGACGTATCAATGGGGGAGCATTGGAGAAGAAGTCCACTTTATATAGTATAAACATTTGAGAATAGCATTGTGAAGACATCACATTTGAGCTGAAACAGGATGTATTAGAAGGAACCAATATATTTTAAAGGTGAGTTATAGAAGCACTCTAGGCAGAGGATAAGAATGAGCTTGATGTACTTGAAAAGCAGGAAAGATACCCATGTGAATGGCTAGAAATAGCAAATGCAGTGAAGCATGGCATAAGATGAGATTTTCAGAGTATACTGAGACTAAATAAAGTAGAGCCTTAAAATTAAGGTGATGAATTTGTAAATGTAGAAGGAAAAACTAAGAGAGTTCAAATATGGCATAGAGAGGCAGGGATGGGCAGGTTTATTATCTGATTCATATTTTTGTTATTGCTAATAAGATGCATATTCTCCATGTATGTACCACAAATTCCACTTGACTTAAAAATGCATTCATTCTGGATCTTTAGCACTGACATACTGCTTACATATTAAGCGGCATTCAATAAATATTCGTGTTTCCAGGAATTAGAAAATGCTTTTCATTTTGTTTTTCTTTTTACCCTAACCCTAACCCTAGAGAAAATGCTTTTGAAATCATGTAGAGAGCAGAAAATTTGCTGCTAAAGGGAAATAAACTTTGGGCAAATTTCTGGTGCCAAGATAATTATTATTTTGTTCTTGCATTTATATGAAGCCATCTTTTGGATCATTTTGACTGATGTCTCACTCTAACAGGAAATGAAGGAAGTGACTTCCCCATTTCTTTCCTGAGATTATGGGCAATTTACCATTCTAGTTTGCACATCTTGGTTACTCCAGGAATTGACAGGTGATCTGACTCCATTCTCTGGGATGTTTATCCATGACTCTTCCCAAGGCCAGTATAAAGAGCACAGTGGGTCTGAAATTTTCAGAAAATGTGATTTGAGAGGATCATTTGTTCTCAGGAGAAGGAAATCTGTAAGGGCTGTGTAATCCAATTCACTGTAAGAGTGGAATTACCTAACACCAGAATGATTTAGAGAGACACTTCCACAGTTAGGAAGTGGTCTGCCTCCTAAGAGAACCAACTGTATTTTTAATGGGTATTCTTGGCAATTAGTAGTAACCCTACATGGGCCTCTTAAACTGCAGGATAAGAAACACATGCTGTTATTAAGTAATTTTAAAAATGAGACTAACCTTCACATAACGAGCCTAATGTTTACCAAATTATATGCTGGAGTCTCATTTCTGTATTCACTGAACACAAAGTTCAAGTTCAGTCTCCAGCTGTTCTAAAATGTCATTTATGGGAATCTTTATCCCTTTCCATATAATCCTGTTGAATGACTCATAGAGATACTTCAATGGGGGACACCACAAACAAAATAAAGTTATCCTGATCTGCTTGTACAGTCTCCAGATGTTCTTAAAACTCTAGTGTCAATAAAAAGAAAGAAGTTCCTGCTTGACTTTGTGAGGGTGAATAAAATTTTTGACTGAAGCCATGATCGCACTTATAGTATGATAATGAGCACTATCAGTGGTCTTGACCCGGCATACCTGGTCTCAACTTCTAAAACCACACCTTACTAGTAATGTGAGTCGGATCAAGAGACTTATCCTTTTATAGTTTCATGGACAAAATGAAAAATGAAACCTTTTAAAAATGGTATGGTCAGGAGCAATAGATAATAATATTTTTGAATTGTAACATCCACTTGCAAAGTTTTATATTGTGCTTATCCACCATTATCGATGTGTTTTTGGTAATCAGTGAAGTCTTAGTAGAGAGTTAGCTGAGTGAACAAGATCTTTGTAACTGTGAAAAGTGTCCATGAAATAATAAAAGAGTTACTGAAAAGATAGTAATATATGTTTTAGGGTCTAATAAAAAGACTGGGAACAGAGTAACTCTGATTTGCCAAAACCCAGAACACCCCCTAATGGTCCTTTCATGTTTATAAAATACCTTATCACTTTAATTGTGTTATCTTCCTGGCTAGTATGTATGTGGGGAAAATCTGTGACATTTGTTTCCCTTAATAATCCTGAGATATGAGCAAGAATAAGATTTTCTTTGTATTAAGCATGGTGAAATTTTAGCATCAAACCAATAAATCTAAAGGCACACATTCTGTTTTGAAGCATAGCTCAAATTGAAAAATTCAGAGTATGTATTCTCACACTTGGGCAAAAACTCTTCCCTCAACACAATATGGCATCTTGCCAAATATAGGTCATTCAGTGTACAATTTAATCCCAATGATTCTGAATATGCCAGTTTCTCATACTCCTAAACAGATAGGAATTCATGTGTGAGGCTGATTATTAGCTACTGACACATTAAAAATCCCCTAGGCTTATGTAACCTTCCACTGTCCTAAGGACAAAGAAATGCAGGCATCACAGTTAAGCAGAGAACTTAAGTTATCAGCCCTAACCTGAGCAAGACAATGAATTCTGGTGTATGTGTTTATTGCACTTATCTAAACTTTCAGAAAAGATCTAATTAGTTGTGGAGTTTCACGCTACCTTAATAAGCTGTCTTTCCTCTCCGGTTTTAGTGATAGAGTAATGGAAATTAAAGGACAAACTGCCTGAAACCCAGAGGTGCTTGGTTTCTATAGCCATTGTTAGGGTACTGATGATAATCTCTCTTGGACACACTAAGAGAAGACTGGCATAGCCTGGCTCAGTAGCATTGTCACAATTGGTGAAGGACCTAAGAGAAATATATTCTAAAGTGTTGTGTTGTGTGCACAGAAGTCTGTATCATAACTGTACATAGTCATTCTGCTATGGGTTATGATTGCTTTGAAAGAGTAGGAAGATGAACTTAGTCTGATTTCTGTCAACTTGCACCCATTTCTTGAACTAAAAGACACTGGAGGGACCACAGAAATTCTGGGAAGGGGGAAGTTCACTCTGATTTTTTTAAAAAAGATTTATTTATTTATGCATATACAAACTGGGGCACAGGACAGAGGTGTGGGGGGTGAGAGGATTCACCAGAGGCAGAGAGGAGCATAACAGGCAAACTAATGAAATACACTACTGAGGGGAGCAGCAAGCGAGATAGGACAGGTCTGCTGTGCCATGTGGGTAGCTCCCTGGCCAGGGAGTCTGCTTGTTCTGCTCCCTACTCTGTCACTGGTGAATCCTCTCACCCCCACACCTCTGGCCTAGTTCTTGTATGCATAAATAAATATAAAGAAATCTTTCAAAGATAAAAAATGCTCCACAATCACTTCTGCACAACCTGGCAAGCCAGGTATGGGATGCCAACTTTGGTCAGTGGGAGCAAGAATGGTAGATACATAGTTCCCTCTTTGATAATCCCAGACAGTAATGATGATGTATATTTTATAAAGTTCTTCCAAAGCTCTGATAGTTATAATTATCCACACTGTGGCCAACTTGAAAATCTAGGCGAATTTCTCCACGATACATAGATGGTAGTTATATTTCAAGAGCAGTTTTATTAGAAAAGGGATAGAATAGTAAGAGACACGTGCATAGACATGAGCAGGCAGGAAGAGCCGCCCAAAGAGGGACAGGTTTGCTGAGAGAGGCCTGCATGGTTACAATCAGGCGGCCTTGAGGAGAGCTGCCTCCACTGAGGGAGGTTGGTGAGGAGAAGTCCTGGCATGGTACAGGTCGGGGGCAGGCAGGAGGCTGCTTGCATTGCAGAGGAGAGTTGGTGAAAAGAAGCACCTGCATATTCACAGGTGGGCAGATGGACTGCTGCCCAGCCAGTGCAGAGACTGCACTCACAATCTTTTCTTCACTTCATAGCCTTTTCTCTTTGGGAAGGGCTCACTCCTTTGTGGCCCCCTTTGTGGCCTGTTCGCTGCTGATTTTGGATAACCATGAGAATCTAAAAGGAACCGAAGATTCCAGGATGGGCCCAATCTCTATATTTTTACCCTCAGGTCTGTGCTCCAGACACTCCCTACAGCATCTGATACCTGCTTGGGCCTTATGCCATGTGATTAGGCACTGGTGCCTAAGGATCTTGATTTCTATAGCTGGGTCAATGGTCACGTAAATCCCCTCTACCCCCACCGCCTTGTGTGAGTCAGGTTTTAGTCTTGTGATGCCTCCTTTAGGTTTTCTATTCTTTCTTCCATCAAAGCCAGCACATGAGTATTGAAAAACAATACAGAGCCTCCCTGGGTTAAGCATAGCACTATGAAGCTATCCACAGCTCCTGCAGCAAGAGTTCGATCCCCAGATGGTCAGGGAGCTGACCCACATGCCGCAGAAGACCTCTCCTGACTCACCCACTGCTCCCCTCAGCAGTGTATTTCAGTCGATCTGCCTGTTCTGCTTCCCACTCTTTCTCTGGTGAATCCTTTAAGCCCCCACACCTCTGGCCTGTACCCCAGTTCTTGTATGCATAAATAAATAAATATTAAAAAAAAGAAAAGCAATATAGTATTCTACTTCTTGTGAATTATTGTGGAGATCTAGGAAATGGAGTCTATAATATAATTCTCACTATTTCATCAAGTTTGTGGACTCCAAGTCATATAGACTTCTATATATATGGACTCTCTCTCCAGACATTAAAGTCTTTTTACTTATGAAACATCAAATAGTAACAAAACACCAGTAATGAACAACCCTTCTCTTTTACAGAGGTGGTCTACTAAACCTAATTTCCTACTATTCTGAGCTGACCCACACCTCCAACCTCCATATGCTCTTTACTGTCAGTTCCATATTTTCATTTTTATGAGATTTCTACTGATAGACTTGAAGATGTAATTTGGTTTCTACGTTCTTTACGACATAAAGGGCTAAACTGTCCTTCCCTCTCTTTTGGCTACCTTTGCGAGGTATGCTATCATAGATCCCACTATAATGAGTCATGAAAGTCAGCCCCCAAGACCTGCTAGGTTCTCTTGCAGGTCAAGAATAATTTAGACCTCATGACACCATTGCTTTTGCCAATGATCACTACCTCAGCACATTTTCCCATTATTTAAAATTGATCAAATTTATTATTACCATATTTCTCAATAAATTGTGCATTACTGTATTGGAAGATCTTCTGAAATATGGTGTCAATGTGGAAAACGACAATCAAAATGTTCCTTTTCCAAAAAATCAAAATTCCTCGTCCCCTTCTCCACCCAGGATGAAAAAATAAGTATTACAAGACCAGGCTATCACTAAGGATCCTTTGATTTTTTTGTTTTTTTTTTTTATTTTGTTTTGTTTTTTACTTATTATGATTTTTTTATGCACTACAATTCAATTTTTAGCAACAATTTACAAGGTTCCCTTGGACAGAAGATTGCAGGCACCATGCTGGGATCATTTCCCTCTTCCTCTTTGATTATGAATTTTGTTACCAGAATGTAAGCAAATTCTTCACTAAGCCCTGTGAATTTAAAATGAATACTAAGAATCAGAAAATCAATACTTAGTAAAATAATTTAGGAAAACACTTTTTTATATTTATTTATTTATTTTTTTTTTTACATTTGAAGATTAACTTGGTTGTTTGTGTCTCCTTATAAAATTAGTTTTGTTCAAGGACTACTTTGCGGGGAAGGCCTTAGGGAAATAAAGTGGTGCATTTTTCCTTGTCTTCAAATCTATTTTCTGCTTGAACAGAGTCAGCATTAAATTTAAAACAAGAAAATCACTCCTTGATGGAAGTCTCAGTTTCAGCATTAGAAGCATGGTAGAAAGATCCACTTTCTCCTGGGTGTTGATTTTTAAGTTACTCAACTGTACATATTTCTGACCACATAAATACTAAAAACTTGATTTAACACAGCTTTATCCTTTTTATTACAACAAGAAGAAATTCTTTTGGAAACACAGATATTGCTATTTATAGGTAACTTGGTAGAACAAAGAGCTTTACTTTCTAGATCTCAATATGTGTGGCTTTAAGTATGATACTTAACATCACTGTGTTTTTTCCCCCACCCAACCAAATTTGTCCAACTGCTTTACCTCCTTCTATTTCTATTACAATAGGATTCTCCTGTATCTGTAGTCATGCATCACTCTAAATTAAAAATTTCCAATAGAACATTTTCTTCCACTCCCTGAATGATGTGCTATGACCTCAGAATCTATAGTATCTCTATTATCCTCCCATAATACTTTATCTGTTTATCACGTACAAACGTCCATCAAAATTTTAGTATGACCTTGTCTACTTAATCCTAGCAAATGGTAACCTCCATGGGTCTGTTTTATGTGTCTCTGTTTCTTTAAATCAAAGGATCCCTCTACACTATAGTAGGTGCTTAGAAATTACTGCTTTTTCTTTCTCGTAGTCCATTTAAAGCTTACTATACATTCAGCAAAACATGGGGAGTTTGAAAAGAAGGTATTTTCAAATTAATTCTAGCTCTGAGTTTCTCTACTTGAAAGCAAGCCACGGAAAAATAATTCAAAAAGTCCTAAAGCATTTCATGTTACAGAAAGAGCTGTAAACAAGCTGGTTGTCACTAAACAGTGTCCCAGGTTGATGGCTCATTTTTTTTTCTCCTTTTAACTGTGTTCGTTTTTCAGAGTAATATGTGTTACTGAAGGGAGAGAAAGGTCACAGTGGCAGGAGACATATGTCACCTCCTGTGTCATTACTAGGAGAGTCTGCCTTGCTGTGTTCACCTCTCAGCAATCTTGTGCTTATTTTCCACTTCCCACTAAAGCAAACTCATTTCAAGTATGCAATTCATGGAACAGTGCTGTAGGGTGAGAGGTAGCAGCATTGACGGTGTCCATCCAGCATATACCTGGGCAGTTTTCCATGAACAAGTATTTTGTTGCCTGCTTTAGAATGCAGATCCACCAATTGGATGACTCCTTTGCAAGGGAGAGACCCAAGGAAATGCAATTTGTCTCTATGCTTACCCCAGTATTCTGCCTAACAAAGTTCCTTAGTAAACAATGCATGCATTGAATGTTGAATTATGAGAGAGGCAAATATTGGTAGGAGAGAGAATAGCATGACTGAGATTTATTCACTTATTCATCCAATAGTTACTGAACAATTGTGTGACATACACTTAATTTCTAGAATTCTAGATGATCATTCTGTGATGAATAAAATTGTTCAATTGGTGGAGGAAAAAGAGGAGAAATATATAAATAATTATTAAGTGGTTACTGTTTGAAAGTGTTGATATGAAGGCGATATGGAAGGGACATAAGAGCACATGGCATGAGAGAAATTTCATAACAAGTCTCATGTGAAGCAATATAATTTGAGCTTGAGAATGAAGGATTATATTTTCCTTCCCACAATGATGAAATAATAGGAATGGATTGACCTTTGATCTGGAAAAAAAAGAAAAGATGACTTAAGTGTTTAAGATGTTGACTGTAAGACAACAAAGGCAATAGATTTGACAAGAAAACAAAAAAGTCATGTTATTGGCTGAGTTTGTTGCCTTGAAAATGTTTCTAAACATTTTACTATTACCCCAAATAAGAGGCAGGGCAATGTGGGATGCACTGATGCATGAAGTTCACAGGTTAGAGCAACTGTGAAGAAAACTACATATATACAACATCACACATATCTGCAAAGGGTTCCCTGCTGTGTATCAGTGCATGCATGAAAGAAAACAACCTGACCATCTAGAAAGATAAAATTTAACAATGCCTGGCACTCATGGACATCCAGAGCTGGGATTGTCTTATTTTTCTTTAAGATTTATTTATTTATTTATGAATACAAGAACTGGAGTACAGGCCAGAGGTGTGGGGGGAGGGTGAGAGGATTCACCAGAGACAGAGTGAGGAACAGAACAGGCAGAATGAAAATACATGGCTGAGAGGAGCAGCAAGCGAGATAGGAGAGGTCTGCTGCGCCATGTGGGTAGCTCCCTGGCCAGCAGGGGATAGAACTCCTGTTGCAGAGGCTGTGGATAGCTCCACAATGTTGTATTTAAATCCTTGCACCACCAGGGAGGCCCAGGGATTATTCTTAAAATCCAGTCTAGGAACTATCATGATCCATGGGGCATTGGGTACAGTATGCAGGGAAATAAATCTACACCGGACACTGAACTGTGCCCATATAAGAACTAATAATAGTAAGACTTAGAAGAAACAAACTGCTTCCAAGTTTCCATAACTGTGTCTCAGAACAATGTTTAATAATGTTTGCAGGAATAGAGAAATATCCAGCACCCGATATAGTAAAATTCATAATGTTTGGCATACCATAAGATGATCATATATGTCAAATAGCAAGACTATATGGTCTGTAATGAGAAGATAAATAAATTAACTTAATTTGACCCAGATGTGACAGTTATTAGAATTAACAGAGGGGAAAAAACATTACAGTGGTTATTATAACTGTGTTTTATGAGTAAAAAGACAACTTAAGACATCAAAGATATTAAAAAGATAAATTTAATCTCTGCAGGTAAAAATTGTAATCTTTGCAGAAAATATATAACATATACTAGATGGAAGTTATGGAAGGTGATATATTACAGGAAAATCCAAATAGTGATTTTGAAGATATAATGATTCTTTAAAAGAGAGAGAAAGAAGCAGAATCATAAATAATTACCAGTGAGTTATGAGACAAATTCAAGAAATGTAATATTCATGTCACTAATTCTGGAAGTCAACCACATCTGAGAGGAGAAATCCTATATTGTGAAAAAATTAACAAGATAAGAAAATAATGGTACTTCATTTAAAATTATAAGACAAAAATATTCAGGAAGTTAACAAGGTACAGAAAATATGTATTTAAAAAATAATGACTATTTTGAAAATGTGATTAAAATGAAAATTTTACAAATCCAATAAATTTTATATGCCCTGAGAACAACAATAAAGCAGATCATAATCAAAATTTTCAAAATCAGTGAGTGATAGAGAGAAAAATTTAAGTACACATTATACCCCTCTCCAAAAAAAAAGATTAAAATGGCTGCACAAATGTCTTTGGAAATAATGCTGCAAGCAAATAAAAAATAGTAGAATAATATATTTAAAGTGCTAAAAGAATAAAACTGTCAACTTAGAATTCTTTACCCTGCAAAGATATGTATCAAAATAGAAACAGAATAAATACTTTTACTGACATACAAATGCTGAAAGAATTAATCACCAACAGGCTCACATTGTAAGAATGGTTATAAAGATGTCCTTCAGATAAAAAGAAAATCGCATTATTTTAAAACCTACATGTACATAAAAGAACAAAGAGCACTGAAAATGGTTAACAGTATGGTTAAATATATAAGGCATTTTCCCTGCCATGTAAGTCTCTTTGAAAGACAACTGTTTAAACAAAGGTAATGAAAAATAGTGGGGAGTTTTATTAACATATATTAAAGTAAATTATGTGATGACAACAAGGACACAAATTCTAGGAAGAAATGTAAATATACTATTCTGTTTCTTGTCTGAGACATGAAGTGATATATTACTTGAATGTAGATTTGTCAAGGTTATGATGGATGCTATAAACTTGAAAGCAGCCACCAAAACAACTAAGAATTATAGCTAATAAGCCCAAACAAAAGAGACAAATGGAATTGTAAAAAATAAAAAATACGTTAATCCTAAAGGAGGCACAAAACAAGGAAAAGGAATTGTAAAGTAGTAAGTTTTGGGTAGATATTAAACATCACAAACATTAAAATTAAATGCAAATAGTGAATAGCCCATAGTTATAAAAGCAAAATGCAATTATCTGCTGGCTATAAGAAATACTCTTTATCAAAAAAATAGATTTAATCTACTTTAAATAGATTAAAATCGATTAAAGAATGGGTAAAAAAGATACAACATACTACCACTAATTAAAAGAATGCTGAAAATTAATATTAATTAGTATTATACAGTGCCAATGTCAGACAGTAGATTTCACACCAAGAATTTTACCATAGATAAAGAAGATAATTTCATAATTTTGAGTCATTTATTTGCTAATCATTCAAGCACCTGATGGAAATCCAAAATATGTAAATCAAAGATGATAAAACCATAAGGAGAAATAGAAAAATTCACAATTACGTCCAGAGATGCCCATACTCTTCTCTCAATTATTTATATAAAAAATAGACAAAAAAAAAAAAAGGAAGGGTAAGGAAGATTATAGCACCACTTTTTTTTTTTTAAAGATTTTATTTATTTATACAAGAACTGAGGTACAGACCAGATGCGTGGGAGGGTGAGAGGATTCACCAGAGACAGAGAGGGGAACAGAACAGGCAGACTGACGAAATACACTGCTGAGGGGAGCAGCGGGGGAGACAGGAGAGGTTTGCTGTGCCATGTGTGACCCTCGCTTGTCAGCGGGGATAGAACCGGTGCTGCAGAGGCTGCGGACAGCTACACAGCACAGCACTCCTGCACCACCAGGGGAGGCCCTATAACAACACTCTTGATCATCTTGACCTAACAAATATTTTTAGATGTCTTCCCTAAATAATGAAGGAGTTATATCCATAAAATTCAGAATAATGATGAACAAGTCAGGCAAAAAATGTGAGTCTGGATTATTAGTTCTTCCTGCATTGATGATCGCATGCTTGTATCCACAGTAGATTTAGTTGACCTCACTGGACATTTCCTATTTGAAACCTTATGTATTCTCTTCCAAGGCTATCTCCTATCCAATTTGGTTTCTGAATTCTCTCTTGGTTCATGATACAAATGGATTTTGTCTACAGCCAAGCCATGGAAATCCCTCTTATCTATCCCACTCAAGAACTTGCTTATATTGCCTGTAGGCTTTCAATATTAACCTACCAACCAGTCTTACCAGATTCTCCTTTACCCTTGGTAAAATATATTCACCTTTGAACCAAATACCTTCCTTTTATTTCTTCTCTATACTCCTCTACCACCTCTTTCAACTCTGCTATGCCTTATGTATATGTAAGTTTATGAAGTATGATTTATATTGAAGCAAAGATAATCACATTCCACTCTATTTGGTCAAGAAATAAGAAATTTAATTTTCAGAGAAAAGTGTGTGAGCAAATACAGTTCTAATATTTACTAAGGAAAAATGAAGGAGAAAATGATTGATTCCCCCTTTCCTGAGATCCTGGGATGCTGTGAAATGAATTCAGTTATTCAGAATTAGTATATAGAGACATGCCCAGATGTCATCATACCTGAGACAGACATCCACATGTGTGTATGTGTGTACATACAAATTAGATAAATGCATATTCACGTGCAAACTCTAAGTCCTTGTATAAGTTATTTAATTTCCCTGACCCTGATTCACCTCAGCTATAAAATGAGCCAAGTAACTCCTGTTGTGCTGATCAGACCATTGTTATGAGGGTATGAGGGAAATATCACATAAAAGTACTTTGCAAATATGCTCAATTCTTTATGTGCATGAGAGACTTTTATTGAGTGTAGAGTTGAAATGGAATGAGGGTTCTAAATTAGAGATTTTCAGAATTTAATTGTGAAATGTACCACATGCTGAATCAACATGGTCACAGTTGTCAGTGGTTTATATGAAGCTTTTGGGTTAATCTTGGGTTTACCTCTTTGAACGTTAGTTTCAGCATGAGTTGAATGTTGGTAATATTTGCTTCAAGAATATTTGTGAGGATTAAATGAGATAATGCAAGAATAACACTTGCAATGTACTCATATGCACAAGGATATATCGATCAAGACAGAGAATATGGAAAGGATTTACTTAGTCCATTTTCATGTTCACATTAGAGCCTTAATTCATTTTTAAGGCATTTTGAGATGAAACAATTGATCCCAGTATTTATTTGGCAATCTACAGAGACATATTTTTTTTAATTTTTTAATTTTATATATTTTTACATCATTTTTTTCATTTTTTCACAATGTATGCATTTTCATCTTGGTTATAGTCCCCATACAATTCCCACCCACACTGTTTTGATCCTACTCCCTACTCCCTTCTCCCCCCACCCCCTCCGTAGTGTGTCTCTGGTTGATAATTGCTTGTTGATTTTGATTTTTACTTTATTATAATTAGTCTTTTTCCTGGTCCCTTATTTAGGTTTTCTAAATTCCTGCTATGAGTGAGACCTACGGAGACATTTTTGATTGTCACCACCAGGGGGGCAGGAAGGTGCTAGTGTCATCTCTATAGAGGTTAGAGATGCTGCGGAAATGCTGCCATGTGCAGGCCATGGCAGCTCTCACAACATAATATCTAGCCTGAAACTCCAATTATGCCAAGGTTTAGAAACCCTACTGCAATGAATTCAGAAAGCATGCACGTGCAGAATTCCACCCCTCACATGTGTTCAGCTTCTAATAAAAAAATTTATATTCACAGAAAGAGAAAATGAGTAAAAGGCTATATTGTGATTTTTCTCTTTTTTTGGCCTCTTCTTTGTTTGTTCATATATGTATGTGTATGTATATATATATATATATATATATATATATATATATATATATATATATATATATATCTCATAGCCATTTCTATAGTTTTGTCAGAGTTAGTGGTCAACAGGGTCCAATAAAACGACCACATCTTGTGCATAGGTCCTGGCTAGTGTCACAATAAAACTAGAATATTGTGCCTAGTATGGTGACACTATTCCTGATACATTCATCTTTTTTTTTGTTCTTACAAGACACTTAAATTATTTCTAAAAGACTTTGGGTAGGTCAGCCTATGTAAACTGTATGTCAGATGTGGGCTGGTTTAGGCTAGAGATAGACTTTTAAATCTAGAGTCCTATTCCTGAAGAAATGGGCAGGGTCCTAACTTTTAATTATCATTCACAGTGTTGCCCACTCCATGTGTAGAGTGACTTTCCCAAAATTGAAGGGAAATCTTGAAAACCTACCACAAACTTTGTTTCCCACATCTAGACTGGTATCTATTTTGGTTGGGCAAGACAGATATCAGATTGCCATTGTTAACCCCATATCATAAATCTTTTACCATGGCCCTTTGTGAGATGCCTGATCTCTTGTAAGCCAGGGCATTGGTCCTCCCATCAAGAATTCTTTCATGTGTGTCAGCACAAATGCACAGAGGTTCACAGGCACAAAGACAAATGATACATTGCATTTGGAGGCAGTAAATGCCATGTGAATGATATGAACTCAAGATTCTAGATGAAGTAGCTAAAGAGTAATCCTGGGAAAGTAAAGAGGAATCCAATATAGGAAGACCATGTATGTGATATTTCATTTAGGAAAATCATCCCTTTTTGTTATTTTTAGATATTTTATGGTAATAGTATAGGGTAAGGACTTTCCAACCAATTAGCTATAAAGTAGGCACTCAAAATAGTTTCTGAACTGAATTAACTCTTAGGTGGTCATTTCAGATGAAATAGTTGACTTCCCATTCTTCTTAGGATAAAAACCAAAAGTACTTTATATGATATGAAAATTAGCTTTCTTGCATATTGTCTTCCACTTCATAGACCTTTACTTAAGCTCTGGTTTTTTTTTTTTGTTTTTTTGTTTGTTTGTTTGTTTTTCCCATCTTGGTAATCAGTTTATTTTTTTAATATTTTATTTTATATACTTCTTACATCATTTTTCATCTTTGTACAATGTATGCATTTTCATTTTGGTTATATTCTCCATATAATTGCACCCCCCTCTTATTTTGACTCTAGTTCTTCCTCTCCCTGCCCCTCCCACCTCCCCCCCATAGTGTATCTCTGATTTATAGTTGTTTGTTGGTTTTTCCTGGTCTCTTATTTAGGTTTTCTAAATTCCTGCTATGAGTGAGCTCTGTTTTTGATCCATATATTCATGTAAAAGGGTCCTGTTCATCCTTAAGTTTGGAACCTAGACTCTGCCTCTCCAGGAACATCTTTATTATTATTATTATTGTTATTTTATTTATTTTTTATTTTTTAAACAATATTTGCTTCCCCCCACCCCCTCAGGTGTAGTCCCCATAGAGTTTCCTTCACCAATGCACCCGTGCACCATCACCACAGTCCCCTGTGCTCCGCCCTCTCTCCCTCTGATCCCTCTCCCTCTTCCTCCCCTGCAGGATGTCTCTGATTTATAATTGTCTGTTTTTGCTTTGTTGTGTTTTGTACTGTTATTATTTTTTTACACTTATGTCTTATTTGGCTCCCCTATATTCCTGCTATAAGTGAAACCATCTGATAATTTTCTTTTTCTTTCTGGCTTATTTCACTGAGCATAATTCCCTCTAGCTCCAGCCACGTTGCTGTAAATGGCATGAGTTTATCTTTTTTGATTGCAGAATAATATTCTATAGTGTATAAGAATTCACATGGCTCAACAAAAACAAAATAAGCAATCCAGTCAAGAAATGGACAGAAGAACTTAAAAGACATTTCTCCAACGAAGAAATGCAAATGGCCAAGAGGCATATGAAAAAATGTTCAACATCCCTTATCATCAGGGAAATGCAAATCAAAACCACATTGAGATACCACCTTACACCAGTAAGAATGGTACTCTCCAGGAACATCTTAACTGATAATATAATTATGGATGGCATTTATCTCTCTCCTTTACATTTCCTCTTGAGCTTTTCATTTTATATTATTTGATGTAATTGTTTAGTGAAATGGCAAGTCTTTGAATTCTACAATAAAGGCAGGGACTGTGGTAACGTTTTTATAACAGTTATCCATGGTGTCTCTTTGGTGCTTTCTATATACTGGGCTCTCAATAAACAATTATGGAATAAAGAAATACATGAATGAGTGAGCATATGAGTTTACACATCCTGTGTATTTTTTCAGGCCACACTAGGCACTGAGAAATACAATAAAATGTATAAGCCATATTTTTGTGGAAATATCATTCATATATGTGTATGTACATATAAGTGTGTACACATATATATGTGTATATACATGTGTGTATACATATATGTGTATATATATATATATATATATATATATATGGAGAGCAAGTTACCTGTTTCCACATGCCTATCACACTCTAGTAAAAAATATCTCTATGTAATCGTTTAATTGCTTGTCTTACAAACATAAAAACTATTTGGTCCTTTGTACTTTATATATATATTTGAAACTCCTCTCTATACTCCTCTGTCTCCATCCCCTTCCCTCCAGGGTTGTAGGAGACATCTCTCTCATGGCCAAATTGCTGTACTCCTCAATCTTCCTGGGCATTTTTAAGCCTTTCAACTTTCTCTTATTTCTTACTGCTCTTACTACTCTTCAAAGCATATTGCTTACTTACTTTGGTTATCTCTGGTTCTTTTTTTTTTTTTAAAGATTTATTCATTTATGTATACAAGAACTGGGTATGGGCCAGAGGGGTGAGGGGTGAGAGGATTCACCAGAGGCAGAGTGAGGAACAGAATAAGCCAATCTACTTAAATACAATGCCGAGGGGAGCAGCAGGCAAGACAGGAGCTGTCTGCTGCACTATGTGGGTAGCTCCCTGGCTGGCCAGGGATCAAACTCATGCTGCAGCGGCTACTAATAGCTTCATAGGTTGCGTCTTAACCCCTTGTGCCACCAGGGAGGCCCTATCTCTGATTCTTTTCTACCTTCTAGACTCTAAGTGCCATAAAAGGAGAATATTTTTCTGTCTTTTTCACCACGTTCTCTCTGATATCTCAAAGTGGGTCTGGCACCTAGAAAATACATGACAATGTATTTTGAGTGGATATATGAATAGAGAAAGGGTGAATGCATTAGCAGAGAAGATGTTTTAGAAATTTCCAAATTGGAATTTGATCTCTCAGGGTGAAAATAATTTCCTAATCAAAAAAGAGGGAGGCAAATTTGAGGCAGAAGGAATAGAGTGTGCAGTGACTGAGGCATAAGGTAGTCATGGTTTCTTTTTCTAAAGAATCATATGTGTCTTGGTCAGGGGTCAGAGATAGGTGAGAGCAGGAGACATTATGGAAGGACCTCCACGTTAATAAATTCATCTTCTCATCTGTGAGCAATAGGAAGTCGTAGAAGGCATTTAGGCTGGTAAATGAAATGATGCATCTTGCAATTCAGAAAGATCAATTCAGCAGTTGGATGGCAATGAAATGGAAGAGAAAGTGGCTTCTGGCCAAGAAGCCAGCTAGCAGACTGTTGCCAAGCCTAGGGAGCATTTCTGATGCATCTCCTCTAAGACTCTCAGCTTTGTTTTCCTTACTGTGGACCTGACCATATTAGTATCACATGCCTTAAAAAATATCTATTCTTTTAAGTTGAAGAAAAAAAGTTTTCGTTACTGAAACATTAGCTATAGGAAAAAAATCATCTATTCTCCTGCTATGTTGTTTCTTTTTAATATTTTGGTGCACTTCATGGTTTTTATTCCAAGCTTATAAATGAAACATAAACAGGAAGGGGGATAAGAGGGATCAGAGACATTTTCTTAAGCCTATTCTATTTAATATGCACATTATCAAAGGTTAAGCTATATAAATGCATTTATAAACAGATTTTAAAAAGAGGCTATCTAATGCACATAGAAAAACTAAGGCCAGGAGTTACCGAGGCCAAGAGAAGGTCAATATTACCATATAAGACTCAAATCGAGATTATAGGATGGCAGAGATGGAAGAAAATCAGTGATATTAAAATTAGGATTCCTGATAGGTATCAGAGTGACAAAGGTGGTTATAAGGGCAAAGATGTTGACACAAATGCAGTGGATCAGGGACTCGGCCCTTATAGCCTCCGATTCTGGCTCTGATCCTCACCAGCTGCATGACACTGAGTGAAACCACTCCTTCCCTCTCTGAACTTCACTTCCTTCAACTCTGAAGGAAAGCACTGTTCTCAGTGTGTTATGAAAGCAAGGACTCCCTGCTTCATGAGCTACTTCAAAGCAGCAATGGGCTATGGAAACTTCATTCAATGCTTTAGAATTCTAAAAGTAATTCTGCATTTTCTGATGACAATATTGCATCAGAGTCCTTTTTCATGTCTAAGGATATGATGCCTTATAGTCATCTTGTGTTGTTGAAGGTTCTGATTAGTGATTATATGTTTTTTTTTTATATATTATTTATTCAGGGTTCACAAAAATGAATTGTCAGTCAAAAGTTTACCAAATATGTAGCAAAAGGAAACATAGAACAAAAATGATGCCTGAGAGACAGGCTCAGGGTTTTGGGGTGAAATGATTAATGAAGACCATTCTAGCTCTTTCAGTGAATTCCTCCATAAAACATTTTGGGAAGGAAAATAGTACAGCTTTCATTTATCAATTTCAAGGAAGCACCTGTTGGAATATTTCCTCAACAGACCTGTGAAGGGCTAAAAATATCTTCGAGAAAGAAAGAAACATTCTTTCCTTGGGGAATCTTGGGACTGTTTTGCATCCTTGTTGAAGTTTTGTATGGCTGTTGAGGCATTGTCTCTGAAATTATGGTTGCTGTGCATGGATTTTTCTTAATCTTTTGGAACTAATTTGTTGACTTTATGCATGAGATAAAATATTCTATTTCTGAAACTTCTCATTTTCCCCCAGTGGTAGAGGTGCATACATTCTTATCCCAGTTTCTTGGAAACACACACACACGCGCGCACACACACACACATACATACCCTGCTTTCTTTTTGATAGAAAATCCTTTAGAGCTTGTCAAAATGTTGGCCTATGGGGAAACAAACCTTGTATGTTTGTCTAGAGCATTAGAGATAAATTACAGGGCATCCTAATATTAATTTTTAAGGAGCAAATATGGACTTAGAAATTAACAGAATGTGTGGGGGTACTGATTGACATCAGAGCAATCTTTCAAGTCCTCTGAGGGGGTGGTCTGGTGTTGTGTGTATGCTGGATGCACATGGAACTTTGGTAGAATGGTCTGGTTTAAGCCTTTCTTCTAAGTCTAATTATAAATAGGGTCTTATTTCAATGTTCAGAAGTGTTTCACTTTGGATAATATATGATATACTCACCCTGTTTAGATGAGACTAGTTTCAGAACCTCCAGAGATTTAAAAAGTCCTTACAGAGTCTGCTCCTCAATTCAGGTGTATACCCACCTGGGGGCATGTCACCTTAGGTTCTGTCTTTTGACGTGCCTCTAATTCACCCGACTATGATTCACATGGGAATTGGTTTTTAAGTTATCTTATATGACCTTATGTTGGGTTTCTTCTTATTCTCATGTGCAAGAGGAGAAGATGTTTTTTTTGTTGTTGTTTTTTTGTTTTTCCCAAACTCTACTTTCTGTTCTACACATTAGTGCCATTGAATCAGCTCTGATCAATTAGTGCAGAACTTGATTGAGTGCTGGACACGAAATTCTGCCTATTTTAGTGCCGTTGATTTCTTGCTCACACATTTCTAGGAGAGAAAATGAGATTTAGTATTGTGACACTGTAATAGGCTTACTCCATCAGTTATTTTCCCACTGACCAACCATATTAAGAAAGGTTCTGGTTAGGTAGACAGGCTAGAGGCCCCATGGAGTATGAAAGTAGCAGAAGAAAATTATACAAAAATGGACATTTATAGGCCCTGAGTCTATGAGCAGGAGACCACCAAAACTGCTTGACAAGAAGAAGACCAGGAGGTGGGCCTCCCTGGTGGTGCAAGGGGTTAAGACACAACCTATGAAGCTATCTGCAGCCATTGCAGTACAAGTTCGATCCCTGGCCAGGGAGCTACCCACATGGCACAGCTGACCTCTCCTAACTCACCCACTGCTCCCCTCAGCAGTGTATTTCAGTAGATATGCCTGTTCTGTTTCCCACTCTGTCTCTGGTGAATCTTCTCACCTGCCACACCTCTGCCCTGTACCCCAGTTCTAGATGCATAAATAAATATATATTTTTTTTTAAAAAGAAGAAGAAGAAGACTAGGAGGGAGGGGAGTGAAGACCTTGTGCTTTGGGCTGTGAGTATTAATCTTGAGCAAGTTCCCACATTTAAGCTGCCTGTGTGTTATTCTTTAGCTAGATACCTCCCTGTGTGTGCATTCAACAGATCAGGCCCCTAAGCAAGCTGTATTTTGTATAAAAGATGTTAGAAATGAGCATTTCGGTACTACCTATGCAGGTCCCTCCTCACTGTTATGGTGGGAAGCTTTTCTACTGCTGAATAAACTCTCTAAAACTCCTCGCTTCCAGTGTCCTCAGCTTTGTTGGTAAAAACAATAATATGTGGGATAATTGCTCAGTATAATATGACATTTAGTAGCTGTTGATCGGATGTTAGTCATCACTTTTTATCTAGGTATGCAAAGAAAGGAAAAAGATACTGGAAAACTGATATGTAACTACTCAGAAATTTTGACTTTTTTGTTTTGTTTGTTTTGTGTTGAAATATTTATTGACAAATCAATTGGATTTATATTGATGGATCCATAAAATAAATCTACGGGGAAACTATATCAAAAATAAAACCACGACTTTAAAATTAACAAGCATGTACTTTAAAGTGACAGTGATTTATTTTTGTATAATAAAAAGTGACAAAACAATATTTTAAATAAATAGTTACAACCTTAAGCAGTTTTTTTAAGCCACATTATTTTGTAATTTTATATCACTGGTATTTAATTTATACTTATTAAAAGGTATAATTTTAAAGTAAATCTTTAAATTTTAAAAGATAAACTGCCTATAATCTCCTTTGAAAAGTCTTGATAGTATTTAAATATTTTAGCCAACCATTTCTTCCAGTAATGTCTTTTTTTTTCTTTCGTTTTGCTTCATTCAGCATTCCTTTCTTTGAAAAATAATTAAGATAAAAGTATCTAAAAAGAACTTGTGCCTGTGATGTTTTGATATGTCTTAACATAGTAAGATATTCTTTTTTTTTTTTAAGATTTATTTATTTATATAAGCACTGGGTACAGTCAGAAGCGTGGGAGGGTGAGAGAATTCACCAGAGCCAGAGCGAGCAGGGAGCAGAGCAGGCAGACTGATGAAGTACACTGCTGAGGGGAGCAGTGGGTGGCAGGAAAGGTCTGCGCAACATGCGGGATCCTCCTCTGGTGGTTGGGGAGCAGTTGGGGATCCAATGGGCGCTGCAGAGGCTGCGGGCAGCTTGGCAACCCAGCGCTCAACCGCTGCGCCACCGGGGAGGTCCCCATAGTAAGATATTCTTAATTGTGGGATTTCTCAACTTTGTTCAATGCACAAAATGTAAATATCAATTTTATTTTATTTTTTAATATTTTATTTTATATAATTCTTACATCATTTTTCATTTTTGCATGATGTATACATTTTCATTTTGGTTATATTCCCCATACAATTGCATCCCCCTTTATTTTGACCCTAAACCTTCCTCTCCCTGCCCCCCGCCCTCCCCCTGTATTGTGTCTCTGGTTATAGTTGTTTGTTGATTTTGATTTTTACTTTATATTAATTAGTCTTTTGCCTGGTCCCTTATTTAGGTTTTCTAAATTCCTGCTATTAGTGAGACCATCTGGTATTTTCCTTTTTTCTTTATGACTTATTTCTCTGAGCATGATCCCTTCTAGCTCCATCTATGTTGCTGCAAACTGCATGTGTTTATCTTTTTTGATTGCTGAGTAATATTCCATTGTGTATATGTACCACATCTTCTTGATCCAGTCATCTATTTTTGGGCATTTGGGTTGTTTCCAAAGCTTAGCTATAGTAAACAGTGCTGCTATAAACATAAGGGTGCAGGTGCCCTTTGGAATTAATGTTTCTGTGTCATTTGGGTAAATACCTAGGAGTGGAATTGCTGGATCATATGGATGCTCCATCTTTAGTAGGTCAAGAAATCTCCACACAGCTCTCCACAGTGGTTGGACCAGTTTGCACTCCCACCAGCAGTGCAAGAGAGTTCCTTGTTCTCTACAACCTTGCCAACATTTGTTGTTGCTAGTTTTTTTTTTTTTTTTTTTTTTTTTAATATGTGCCATTCTCACTGGTGGAAGATGGTATCTTGTTGTAGTTTCAATTTCCATTTCCCTGATTACAAGTGATGTTGAACATTTTTTTTCATATGCCTGTTGGCCATTTGCATTTCCTCTTTGGAGAAGTTTCTTTTTAGCTCTTCTGCCCATTTTTTGACTGGATTATTTTCTTTCTTTTTGTTGAGTCTCATCAGCTCTTTGTAGATTTTTGTGATCAGTCGTTTATCATTAGTGTTGTGTGCAAAAATGTTCTCCTAGTGGGTGGGGTTTCTCTTTGTTTTTGTTGTTGTCTCTTTTGCTGTGCAGAAGCTCTTTAATTTGATGTAGCCCCAGCTGTTTATTTTTGCCTTCACTATCACTGCTTTGGGTGATGTGTCTGTAAAGATGTCTTTGATATGCAAATCACGTAGTGTTTCACCTATATTTCCTTCTGTATATTTTATGGTTTCATGTCTTATGTCTAGTTCTTTAATCTATTTTGAGTTGGTTTTTGTGTATGGTGTGAGGTAGTTGTCAAGCTTCATTCTTTTGAATGTAGCGACCCAGTTTTCCCAGCACCATTTATTGAACAAACTTTCTTTGCTCCAGTGCTTAGTCTTTGCTCCTTTGTCAAAGATTAGTTGACCATAAATCTGTGGGTTTATTTCTGGATTTTCTATTTGGTTCCATTAATTGGTATGTCTGTTCTTGTTCCAATACCATGCAGTTTTGATGATTATGGCTTTGTAGATAAAATATCAGTATCCATCATTTTGAATACTCTATCTCAGATAAATGGAGTCATGCAGTTTTTGTCTCTTTGTGACCATGTTTGTTTCACTCAGCATAGTATTCTCAACATTCATCCATGTTGTAGCAGATGACAGGGTGCCCTTTAAGACTAATACTGTATTATAAGTCCATACCATATTTTCTTCTTCCAGTCATACTTTTCTGGCCCTTCAGTAAACATGGGTGTGCAATATTTTTTTCTACAATCTGCTTTTATTTCTTTTGACTATTTTACCAGAATAAAATGACAAAAGGACATCAAACTGAACTGTTGGACTCAGATTTTTTGTTTCTTATGCTGACAGACCAAAATGTCATGTATTTGAAAGAAGGATTATATAAAAAAGGACATACTTGACCTGTTTAGGGAAAAAAATTGTATGTATTCTCAAGCTCTTTACATTTTTAGAAGATATTTGCATCTGACTTCCCTCAATAGAGTAGATGCATATGATTGTAAGTAGCAAAATGATGCTTTTGTAATTAATATGTAGAAGCCCTATGTAGAAGGGGTAAAGTCAGGAGACTAGAAAGAGAATGCCCATACTTGCATAAATTAGCAAACTCTATGTCCCAGAATGCCTTGCATCTCCATAGGAAGTGATGTATCTTTTCCAGTGGAACTTAGGGGGATTCTTTTAGAACTTATATTGGGGAGCGCAAGTGTAAGTCTTATCGTGAATGCACCTTACAATCTGTCCTCCTTTCTGTTTTTTGTTTATAACCCTCTTTAAATGAAGAAATAATAAAATTCAATAATGATTCTTTTATTTGAGGTCAACATTTTCAAAAAAACCCAAGAAAATGAGTGGACCCTACATTTGGTGCACTCTGATTAAATAAGATGTCCTGGGTCTTCAAAAACTTCATTATCTTAAGAAAAAGGCATTGTCAGTTGCATTCAGGGATTGCCTACATGAGGCAATTTTGATTTAACACTAGATATAAACAAAGTCATTTCACGAGGAACCATATAAGGTTATATCAGCATTTGTAAACACTATGGGGAAATAAAAAATGCAATTAAACTAACAAAAATAAAAGGAGAAAAATAACCCCTACTTTATCTGGAAATAAAATCTTAACATTTGCCACCAAAAATGTTATGTGCCCTAAGTCTTCCTACTTCAAATAGAAATCAGGGCTACCTATCTTTTAGTTTTTGCCACATACTGATAGATGAACTATTTTAAATCTCAAAGGCCTCTTATGCCTCTACAGTATAAACATGGGTTAACCTAATGGCCATAAATTTCAGAAACTATAGATTTAAGCATGGAGATGCTGTAACCTGACAATAGAAACACAACTTGTTCCAAAGCAAAATAGATTTCTAGTGGTTTTCATTCTTCTGTTAGTATCGATAGGTAAATAGTTAAGATAGAGTTGAATGGCACATACTACTTGCTTATTGACTGAGAAAGGGATAGCACTGAGTCCTCTTACCCAGTTTCCAGGTTGCAGTGGCCTCTTACTGACTCTGCAGAATGTGCTCATGTTCTTTCTATCCTGAGATTTTCTTTCATGTGGTGATGAAATAAGCCAGAACAGGAGAGGCAATATGGCTTCATGAACATGTGATTTATTTAAGGTCTTCATTGCCAGGTACAGTAATGATAGGTTGATATTGTTTCCAAGATTTTCTCTAATGTGTTATAATGTCCTCCCTGTAGATCAGTAGTAAGAGGAAGGCTGAAGAAATTAGCCTTTCAGGGAAGAGTTTTGTTGTTTTATCCCCAGAGCCCTGACTCATGTGTGTGTGTGTGGGTGCACAAGTGCACCCACACACACAGACACACTTTTTTCTTAGATCTTTCAGGAAGTTT